>NC_135235.1:271654163-271889163 GCF_051348905.1 Ranitomeya variabilis | reverse complement strand
TTTAAATCCCCTCAGTTTTACCTGCAGATTTACCGCAGATTTATCGTGGAATTACCGCGGTTTTTGTGCAGATTTCACCTGCGTTTTTACACCTGTGGATTCCTATTATGGAGCTGGTGTAAAACGCTGCGGAATCCGCACAAAGAATTGACATGCTGCAGAAAATACAACGCAGCGTTTCCGCGTGGTATTTTCCGCAGAATGTGTACTGCAGATTTTGTTTCCCATATGTTTACATGGTGCTGTACAACGCATGAAAAGCTGCTGCAGATCCACAGCAAAATCTGCAACGTGTTCACGTAGCCTGAGAAACATGTCACTGCTTCTGTATTTCTCACCCTCCTGGTTTTGGCTTACATGTGCTGATTTGAAATACTGACCAAACATCCTCACTCCAAAAAAAAAGCTGAATAAAGTGTGAAGAACACCACAAAACAAGCTGAAAAACAGGTGTTTTGAATGCAACATTTTTACTGCTAATAGAAAAGGTTTTGGCTACTGAAAAAAAATGCTGCATGTGAACATAGTCTTACTCTGAAACGCTATGTCTATCTGTGGTGTTACATAGGACTGCAGGTGACATCTACTACATTATCTGTTCTCAGAGAGTTAGCACTGTTTTATCTGAAGAGTTAGGCTGCCTTCACACTAGCAGTATTTGGTCAGTATTTTACATCAGTATTTGTAAGCCAAAACCAGGAGTGGGTGATAAATGCAGAAGTGGAGCATATGTTTCTGTTATACTTCTCCTCTATTTGTTCCACTTCTGGTTTTGGCTTACAAATACTGATGTAAAATACTGACCAAATACTGCTAGTGTGACGGCAGCCTTTCGAAAAAATTAAGAGGGGGTTGGGGGCAACTCTTTGTCTTGGGCCCCCAATCTTTTCTGACCCTAGCAATGCCCCTGCGTACAGCTAATAGTGGCAGACCCGTTGGCCGATATAAGGCCCCTAAATATGGGGGCCACAGTGCAATGTTATCATTTGGGGCCCCACTTTAAATTTTTGCCTAGGGCCCCACATTGTCTAAAACCGGCCCTGCATGTTCTTTACACTGACCTCCCCTTTCAATACCGGCCCTCTCTTCACACTGTCCTCTTACACTGTGTCCTCCCTATAGGGCCTAGTCTCTATATACTGTACTCTGTCATCACACTCCCCCTCCTTGGTATACTGTCTCCCTTCCTGGCTGTGCCCTTACACTGTCCCTCCATGCAACACCCCCACTACTCAGTTTCTATTCTGTTCCCACTCACTTTTCTCCCCCCATACTGTTTCCTCATACTATTCCCCTCCATCCTCATACTCTCTCCTCTCATATCCCCCCTGTTCACCATACTGTGTCCTCCTCATACATTTATCCCCTCACTTTCTATACTACCTGCTCACCTGGCTACCCATACTGTGTCTGCACACATCCCATCACCCTCACACATGTTTCCTCATACATGCCCCCATATCCCATACTGTTTCCTCATTCATGCCCCCCATTCCCCCATACTGTTTCCTCATACATGCCTCATTCCCCGTACTGTTTCTTCATACATGCCCCCCATTCCTCCATACTGTTTCCTCATACATTCCCCATTCCCCGTACTGTTTCCTCATACATGCCCCCATTCCCCCATACATGCCCCCCATTACACCGTACTGTTTCCTCATACATGCCCCCCATCCCCCCTTACTATTTCCTTGTACATGCCCCCCATTCCCTGTACCGTTTCCTCATAAATGCTCACATCTCCCCCTTTGCTCTTCATTTTGTGTCCTCAAATCTCCCCACACATTAAATCTCCCCACACACAATAAATAACCCCATCTCCACTCCAAATCTCCCCACACACATTAAATCCCCCATCCCCACTCCAATTCTCCCATACACACAATAAATCCCCCCATTCCCCAGACAGCCCCTCATCACCCCATCTCCTCAACCCTCCACAGCCCCTCATCTCCCCACAGCCCCTCATCACCCCCACAGCCCCTCATCACCCCCATAGCCCCTCATCATCCCCCCATTCCCCATACAGCCTCTCATCATCCCACCACACAGCCCCTCATCATCCCCCATTCCCTACACAGCACCTCATCATACCCCTTTCTCCCCACATAGCACCTCATCATCCCCCCATTCCCCACACAGCACCTCATCATCATCTTCCCTAAACAGCCCCACTCAAGTAACTTCCACTCCTTTCCAAAATACATCCTCAGAGCCTCACACCGAGTCCTGCGTCCTCATTCCCTTTTGCCCAAGGGTCAGGGTACAGCCCCTCAGTCCTGTACTCACACCTCCATGGTGCAGACCCTCAGTCCTCTCCTCACATGGCTCCATTGCGCATTGTACAAAAATTGCAAGTGTACAAAAATTGCAATAAAGTGTCAAGTGAAAAAATCAAAAAAATTCATGAATGCTAAATATGTGAAAAAATCCAAAACGTTCATCATTCCTAAATATGCAAACTCAATGCACACACAGGACTTTAACCCCTCGAGGTAATTTGTTTATTATTACATATATTCTGCACTCTTTGCTCAGCACTTTTTGGTCCTATCTAATTGTTTTCTATCATTGAGTTTGCATATTTAGCAATAATGAATTTTTTTGCATTTTTTAACATATTTAGCATTGATGAATGTTTGGGATTTTTTCACTTGACACTTTATTGCAATTTTTGCACAATTTATATACGTACCTATATTTTTATCGGATTTGTATGAATTTATATTAGTTTACCTTGAGGGTTTTCATTATTTTATAATTTAAATACTATCTTTTTTATGTACCCTGTTGTGTGCACAGTGTGGTTTTAATCCTTTTTGTGATTTGCCTTATTGTTATATATACAGTATAAAAAATTCTTTTATAAATAAAATATTTCTATTATACTGATTTCTTGTCTGGTATTTCTTCCTCTTAAACTGTGTCTTGGTTTTGGCTTTACTTTGCACAAGTGGTTACCACTCTCCTGTTTTCTGCTACACACTTGATTTATTTCATATATGTATTAATTTACACATATAGATATTAATTGATTTTATTATTTTTTATATATTTCTATTTTGATGATCTTGTGTGCTGTGGTTTTAGCCTTCTTTCTAACTAGCATAGAAAGGGTCGTTAACATCTTCAGTACCAGAGGAAACTAAATCCCTTTAATATGGGACAAAAATAACACCATCTCTAAAGAAGACCTGTGATTCATTAACGGACGTGACCATCTAACACCTGGTCTTCCAGGGGTATGTGACACAGCCAAAGACAGCTTCCTTCCTCTGACATGTCCAGGTTGTGTAGACATGTTCCTGTAACTTTGAACTTGTGGTCTTTGCTTTTATCGGTATCTACCAGAACAATCAATGTATTTGCATCTTTTTGTATCATTTACCTTCTCCTTGTTGTTTCCAAAGCATCCATCTAATCTCTTAATTTTTGGACCACTCTTTTGACCCAAGAATATTAGTGAACTAGAGGCCATTGTTAAAAATCCAAAAGAACACCAAAAGTTGGTGTCTGGCTATGCAACATGTCAGCATCTGGTCATAACTAGTGTTGAGCGATACCGTCCGATACTTGAAAGTATCGGTATCGGAAAGTATCGGCCGATACCGGCAAAGTATCGGATCCAATCCGATACCGATACCCGATACCAATACAAGTCAATGGGACTCAAGTATCGGACGGTATTCCTGATGGTTCTCAGGGTCTGAAGGAGAGGAAACTCTCCTTCAGGCCCTGGGATCCATATTAATGTGTAAAAGAAAGAATTAAAATAAAAAATATTGCTATACTCACCTCTCCGATGCAGCCTGCACCTTACCGAGGGAAGCGGCAGCGTTCTTTGTTTAAAATTCGCGCTTTTCTTTCCTTACGTGAAGTCCCGGCTTGTGATTGGTCGCATGCCGCCCATGTGGCGGCGACGCAACCAATCACAGCAAGCCGTGACGTAATTTCAGGTCATTCAGTATTTTAAAATTACGCTCCGGCTTTGTGATTGGTTGCGTCGCAGTCACATGGGCGATGCAACCAATCACAGCAAGCCGTGACGTAATTTCAGGTCCTTAAGGATTTTAAAATTACGTCCCGGCTTTGTGATTGGTTGCGTCGCAGTCACATGGGCGCCGCAACCAATCACAAGCCGGGACGTCACGGGAGGCTGGACACGCGCCCATTTTAAAATGCGCGCGTGTCCAGCCTCCCAGCTTGTGATTGGTTGACCGCGCCGCAACCAATCATAAGCCGGGACGTCACGGGAGGCTAGACACGCGCCCATTTTAAAATGCGCGCGTGTCCAGCCTCCCGTGACGTCACGGCTTGTGATTGGTTGCGGCGCCCATGTGACTGCGACGCAACCAATCACAAAGCCGGGACGTAATTTTAAAATCCTTAAGGACCTGAAATTACGTCACGGCTTGCTGTGATTGGTTGCGTCGCCCATGTGACTGCGACGCAACCAATCACAAAGCCGGAGCGTAATTTTAAAATACTGAATGACCTGAAATTACGTCACGGCTTGCTGTGATTGGTTGCGTCGCCGCCACATGGGCGGCATGCGACCAATCACAAGCCGGGACTTCACGTAAGGAAAGAAAAGCGCGAATTTTAAACAAAGAACGCTGCCGCTTCCCTCGGTAAGGTGCAGGCTGCGTCGGAGAGGTGAGTATAGCAATATTTTTTATTTTAATTCTCTCTTTTACACATTTTTACATTAATGTTGTTTCGATACCGATACCCGATACCACAAAAGTATCGGATCTCGGTATCGGAATTCCGATACCCGCAAGTATCGGCCGATACCCGATACTTGCGGTATCGGAATGCTCAACACTAGTCATAACTAGAGTTGAGCGACTTTTACTTTTTTCGGATCGAGTCGGGTTTCGCGAAACCCGACTTTGTCAAAAGTCGGGTCGGGTGAAATCAGCCGATTATTGCGAAAAGTCCGGGGCCGACTGAAACACGAAAACCAATGCAAGTCAATGGGGAATCAAAGTCGGCAGTGAGTGGAGGAGTGGAGTGCCCATTTTTATGCCAAAAACATCAATTCTTATTACTTAAGCTTGTCAATCTTAATTTACTTTATAATAATAGTTAGGCATTGAAAACTGGGGGTCATTTGGCTAAAGTGGTTGGGGGGGAAGGGCTGGCTCAAGATTTTCGTGGGCCCAGGAAACGCGGAATACGTCTCGGCGGTGGAGCAAGGAGAGGTAAGTATTTCAACTTTGCAAGTGCTGTGATCCTGAGCAAGCAGGGGGGCCCACTCGTTGGCACTTGCACAGGGCCCCTCATGGTACGGCGGTGTGTTTGACGGCGGGTGGCGCCTCCCACTGGCAGAGACACTTTTGCGTACTATGAGGGGCCCTGTGCCAGTGACGTCGCCAACGAGTATGCCCCCACTTGATGAAGGAACCTGCACTTTCTTCTGCACCTTCCTTTTTGTCCCCTTGTAAGGTGGTATAGTATGCGGGAAGGAGAACCTGACTTTCAGCAGGGTCAGAGTCCGGCTGTGTAGAGTGCAAGGGGAATGTAGTGGTCTGGGTCAATGTACCAGCAGACTCATCTAGCAGTGGCTGGGCAATGGGCAGGATGAGGAGGAAACACAGATATAGGCCCAAATAATAAAGTAGGCTAAATGCAGTTCAAATGTGGTAACAGGACAAAACAGGCGGCATTGCTTTATTCAGTGGAGGAAAACTGTAATGAGTGGCAGACACAGTTAGTAGGCCCAAATAATAAAGTAGTCTAAATGCAGTTCAAATGTGGCAACAGGACTAAACAGGCGGCATTGCTTTGTTCAGTGGAGGAAAACTATAATGAGTGGCAGACACAGTTAGTAGGTATAATAAAGTGGGCTAAATGTGTGCCAAAAAATTGTTCATAAATAAACAGGTGGCATAGCTAGGTACAGGGGTGGGCTCCTCTGCTGAGTAGCGGACAGTGGAAGTATTAACTGGTCTAAATGGAGGCCAGGGCCCCTGTATATTTTAACTATCATCTATCATTTCAACAAATTTGTATTGGCAGTGCCATTGAAGGATTTAACAGCACAGACTACACAGTGGTGGAGCAGGGAGAGGTAAGTATTGCAAGTGGTAGAGCACTGTTCGAGCTGGGGGGGAACACTCTCTCTTGTGGGCGGCGGTACTGGCACAGGGCCCCTCATATTACGATGGTGTGTCTGACGTTGAATGTGCACCACCACCATCAGAGGCACTTCATTGTACTATGAGGGACCCTGTGCCAGTGCTGTCGCCCAAGAGTGGGCCCACCCACCTGTCCAGGCAAACGGCACTCGCACGGGTGCTTGCGCCAGGTGGTGACCATGGCCCTGTGGGGGGAGTCAGCCCATTTAGGGAGGTATAAAAATGGCCTATGGTGGACATTCAGCAGCTGCAAATGGAGGAATTGGAGAGGTCAGTAAGAGGAGGCCAAAAGCAAGACATTTTTCAGGCAAGCTACGTGTCAGCAGGGGAAGGTGGGGCAAAATAATTTGAAATCAATAATTGGTTCATTTTAATGAAGGTTAGATCAACATTTTGGGTAGCCAGACATGTCCTTTTTTCGGTCAGTATTGAACCAGCAGCACTGAAGACTCTTTCTGGTAGCACACTAGCAGCAGGGCAAGCGAGCTCCTGTAATGCATATTCTGCCAATTCAGGCCAGGTGTCTATTTCAGATGCCCAGTAATCAAAGGGGAATGACTTGTGAGGGAGAACATCGATAAGGGAGGGAAAGTAGTTTATAACCATACTGGACAAATGCTGTCTCCTGTCACTTTGAATCGATGCAGCAGTACCTGTCGTGTCAGCGGTCATTGTGAAATCACTCCACAACCTGGTCATAAAACCCCTCTGTCCAAAGCCACTTCAGATTTGTGCACCTCTAACACCTCTGCCATGTTGTCCCCTACGGCTTGTGTGAGAACCATCACCGTCGCTGTGTGCTGGGAATGCCTGAACCAAATGGTCTACAAGAGTTGCTTGTTTGGTAGCCCATATTTGCTCGAGGTTCTCATGTGGCATGATATTTTGTAATTTTCCTTTATATCGTGGATCCAGGAGGCAGGCCAACCAGTAATCGTCATCGGTCATCATTTTGATAATGCGGGGGTCCCTGTTTAGGATACGCAAGGCATACTCAGCCATGTGGGCCAATGTTCCAGGTGTCAATTCACTGCTTGTGCTGGGTTGAGGAGCACTTTTTTGCAAATCAACATCACTTGTGTCCCGCAAAAACCCTGCACCTGACCTTGCAACGCCACCAGTTTCTATTGCCCCCTGAGAAGCATCCTCCTCCCATAAATATTCATCCCCATCATCCTCCTCCTCCTCCTCTTCGTCCATCACCTCGTCCAGGAGAGTTCCCTGAGCAGACAATGGCTGACTGTCATCAAGGCTTCCCTCCTCCTCGGCTGCAGACGCCTGCTCCTTAATGTGCATCAAACTTTGCATCAGCAGACGCATTAGTGGGATGCTCATGCTTATGATGGCGTCGTCTGCACTTACCAGCCGTGTGCATTCCTCAAAACACTGAAGGACTTGACACAGGTCTTGTAGCTTCGACCACTGCACACCAGACAACTCCATGTCTGCCATCCAAGTGCCTGCCCGTGTATGTGTATCCTCCCACAAATTAATTACAGCACGCCTCTGTTCGCACAGCCTCTGAACCATGCGCAGTGTGGAGTTCCACCTTGTTGCAACGTCGATTATTAGGCGGTGCTGGGGAAGATTCAGCGATCGCTAATGGTTTAGCATACGGCTGGAGTGTACGGGCGACTGGCGGATGTGCGAGCAAAGTCTTCGCACCTTCAGGAGCAGGGCTGGTAACTCCGGATAATTTTTGAGGAAGCACTCCACCACCAGGTTCAAGGTGCGAGCCACGCAAGGTATGTGTTTCAGTTCTGAAAGGGCTATGGCAGCCATAAAATTCCTTCCGTTATCACTGACTACCTTGCCTGCCTCAAGATATACACTGCCCAGCCATGACTGAGTTTCTTGCTGCAAGTACTCGGCCAGTACTTCCGCGGTGTGTCTGTTGTCGCCCAAACACTTCATTTGTAACACAGCCTGCTGACGCTTACCACTAGCTGTTCGATAATGGGACACCTCGTGTGCAACACTGGTAGCTGAGGATGGAGTGGTCGTGCGACTGCACTCTGTGGATGAGCTTTCGCTTCTGGAGGAGGAGGAGGAAGGGTGGCGAACGCCTACAGCCAACTGTTTACTAGACCGTGGGCTAGGCAGAACTGTCCCACTATGGCTGTCCCCTGTGGACCCTGCATCCACCACATTAACCCAGTGCGCCGTGATGGACACGTAACGTCCCTGGCCATGCCTACTGGTCCATGCATCTGTTGTGAGGTGCACCTTTCCACTGACTGATTGCCTCAGTGCATGGACAATGCGGTCTTTGACATGCTGGTGGAGGGCTGGGATGGCTTTTCTCGCAAAGAAGTGCCGACTGGGTAGGTCATAGCGTGGTACTGCGTAGGCCATCAGGTCTTTGAAAGCTTCGCTTTCAACCAACCGTTAGGGCATCATCTCTAATGAGATTAGTATAGCAATGTGGGCGTTCAAACCCTGTGTACGGGGATGAGAGGATGAGTACTTTCTTTTCCTAACGAGAGTCTCTTGTAGGGTGAGCTGGACTGGAGAGCTGCATATGGTGGAACTAGCGGTGGTGGTGGTGGTGGACATGGCGGATTGAGAGAGGGTTGGTGATGGTATTCTTGATGTTGGCCTACATACAGTGTTTCCTACCAATAGCCTTGTGATTCCCTGACTGCTTTGGCCTTGCGACGATACCTCCACATTTGCTGCTGGTGGTGTCCTAACCGGTGGGCTTACAGTGAGGGAAGCAATGTAGTGTTGCTGACTACCTTCATTCTGAGCAGGTGCACCAACGGTACGGGACATTTCGTAGTTAGTCCAGGTTTGCAAGTGCATGCTGGTTAAATGTCTAAGCATGCACGTTGTATTTAAATTTTGTAGATTCTTCCCTCTGCTAAAGGTCTTTGAGCATTTCTTACAGATAACTTTTGACTGATCATTCAGATCTTGGTTAAAAAATTGCCACACTACACTCTTCCTACTATGGAATACCTTTTCAGGAATTGCACGCTGTGCTACTTTCACCAGATGGCCACGCTGTCCTAAAACTGTTTTTGTTTTTGACAAACGTTTTTGGCCTGATACGGGCCTGCAAGATGACAGCTGTTGCGATGTAGATGGCTGCTGCGGATCATCCTCCTCCACTTCTGAGCTACTGGCAGCGGCACCCTCTTCCCCCAATGGCTGCCAATCTGGGTCAACAACTGGGTCATCTATCACCTCCTCTTCAATGTCATGTGCACTGTTGTGATTCGGTTCGTGGGCTCCCCCGGTGGTCTCTTGTGGTACTGGTGTCCTGCAAGCTTTGCCTTCTCAGTTCACCTGTTCCTATCAGGATGTGGGAGTATCCTATTTAACCTTGCTCCTCAGTCATTCTAATGCTGGCCATCAATGTATCCAGAGTGATTCTGTTGCATGTTCCTGCTCCCAGTTTTCTGCTCAGCTAAGTTGGACACTTTAGTCCTTAAGTCTATTTTTGTATGTTTTGTCCAGTTTGCACTTATGTGAATCTCTGCAGCTGGAAGCTCTTGTTGGGCTGAAATTACCACTCCAGTGGCATGAGTTGTCACATGAGTTAAGGTAATTTCAGGATGGTGTTTTGAAGGGTTTTGCAGCTGACCGCGAAGTCCTCTGTTGTATCTTTCTGCTATTTAGTTAGCGGGCCTCTCTGTGCTAAATCTGCTTTCATACTACGTGTGTCTTTTCATCTGCTCTCACCGTTATTATATGTGGGGGGCTGCTATCTCCTGTGGGGACATTCTCTGGAGGCAAGCCAGGACTGTGTTTTCTTCTACCAGGGGTAGTTAGTTCTCCGGCTGGCGCGCGGCATCTAGAGACAACGCAGGAATGCCCCCTGGCTACTTCTAGTGTGGTGTGTAGGTTTAGCATCGCGGTCAGCTCTAGTTTCCATCACCCGAGAGCTTGTCCGTTTATTCTATGCTTCTGATGTTTCCTTGCCATTGGAAACCATAACAGTGCACCTTCCTCTGTGTCACCGTGTAAGGTGCTATAGCATTCGGGACAGGGCACCATAGTCTCATCAGGGTCAGATTCTGGCTCAGTACACTTCAGCAGGGGAGGGGGAGCGGCAGCTGTCTAATCATACTCACCTGCTCCTGGCGCGGTCCCTGCACATTCCTGGTTCTCCGGACGCCGGCAGCTTCTTCCAGCGTTGAGCGTTCACATGGTACCGCTCATTACAGTAATGAATATGCATATTCATTACTGTAATGAGCGGTACCATGTGACCGCTCAACACAGGAAGAAGCTGCTGGCGCCCGGAGAACCAGGGATGTGCAGGGACCGTGCCAGGAGCAGGTGAGTATAACGGGGGCATTGCGCGATATTCACCTGTCCTCGTTCCATCACCACTCCGTCTTCCGCGTCCTCTGCAGTGACGCTCAGGTCAGAGGGCGCGAGGACGCGATTTGTGTGCACGCAGCCCTCTGCCTGAACATCAGTGCAGAAGACGCAGCGGCGTGAGCAACGAGAGGTGAGTATGTGATTTTTTTTTTAATCACAGCAACAGCATATGGGGCAAATGTCTCTATGGAGCATCTTATGGGGCCATAATCAGCATTTGTGGAGCATTATATGTGGCAAATGTGTCTATGGAGCATCTTATGGGGTCATAATCAACATTTGTGCAGCATTATATGGGGCGTATTTTGTATGGAGCATCTTATGGGGCCCATCATGAGCTTTATGGAGCATTATATGGTTCTCCTGATTCAATATGGATATTCAAAAACTCTTAACTTACTGATGTCTCAATTAATTTTACTTTTATTGGTATCTACTTTTATTTTTGACATTTACTGGTAGCTGCTGCATTTTCCACCCTAGGCTTATACTCGAGTCATTAAGTTTTCCCAGTTTTTTTAGGCAAAATTAGGGGTCTCTGCTTATACTCGGGTCGGCTTATACTCGAGTATATACGGTAATCTATTCTGCTACAATGCTGGCCTCTGCTACATAGTAACAGTAAATCACCTGAACTGCTCAACACATCTACATTGCTGAGCTCTGCTACATCAAAAAAGTGAGTCATCTCTACAACATCGCTACATTGGATCTCCTACCAACTCAACTTTCCTATATCGCTGGGCTCTGCTACATTACTGGGCTCTGCTATATCGCTACAGGTGTGAAGATAAAGTGATGGAAACAAGAGGTACCTGAAGGCATTTCTCTGCTGCATAAGTAAAATAAAAGTGTTATAAATGGAACCTTTTGCAATAAGTCCCATAAGCTTCAAATTAAAACTCTGACTACAATATTAGACTGATCACAGAACACTCTTTAACTTACGTGACCGAACATAAATTATTTTCTGAAATCACAGTCATAATTCATTGTCTAAGTTTTGATTCATTTATTAAATATTGTGGCACTGTGACATGAGCCTAATATGACATATATAGACTGAAAACTGCATTTTTTTTCAAGATTCATGGAAATTGTAAGCAAAGGAATCGATGACACATTTTTCAAAAGGCATTTTTGCTGCCACAGCTCATCACATATTTGAGTCCCCAAATTATAAAAGGCAAATAAAAACTCAAGAAAATTTACTATTAAACCTACCCACATCGGAGAAAGCCGAGAAGCAGAGGTAAGAGACTCTGACACTTTTCACCTTCTTATGAATGGATTTTAATGTACCAACTAATAAAAAAAAGCAAATGCAAGAGGAGAAATGCCTATATAAAGTAGGAAAAAAGGATGGAATGGTTCCTTGAAGTTAGGAACCTTAATATCTATCTGAAATTATTATATGTGTCAAAATGCTGTCAAATTTTCTTTGATCATGATCCAGTTTACTTTCACCCTAATTTGTTATATCAAATCAATCTTCATTAGTGAGCGAAGGAGAGTTTTTTGTTTTTTTAATTATATTTGATCACAGGTGTTAGAATACCCTGTAGGAACTAAATAGAAAGGGCTTAAACGGTTATTAATTGCATTTATCACAGCATTTATGACATAAAATAATCCAAAAATTTTAGTTTGGTCATACAGATCACATGGAGCCAATTCATCACACTCATGAAAAAAATAAAAAAGTGAAAATTTCTTAAGGAGTAATTCTTTATAGTGAGCCTTCAGGAGGATGGGGAGAGTTATTACTGGAAGGGGTTCAGGATGGGGGACATATATAACTTATTGTAGACAGAATGGGGACATTTGATCAGGATGGGGGACATTATACCAGGAAGGGTTCAACATAGAGGACATAGTAGTAGGAAGGGACTCAGAATGTTGAATATTATTACTGAAAGGGGCAGAATATGGTGAATATTATTAATGGAAAGAGCTCAGGATGCTGGACATTATTACTGTAAAAGGCTTAGGATGGGGAACATTATTACTGGAATGTGCACAGGATGGGGGAGATTATTACCAGAAGCAGCTGAGAATATAGAACATTATACCAGGAATGGGACCAGGATGGATCACATAGGATGGGGGATATTATGTCATTATGGGGGGGGGCAAATATATTTTTATAGAACTGTCTTTATAGGGTAATACATATGAACAATGTGTAGGTGGTTGCCAAAGTCCAAATTTTGCACTGGAGCCCATTGTACTATAGTTACTCCAATGAATGGAGATGAGCGAACACAAACAGTAAAGTTTGGCATCCGTACTGAACACCTTCTGTTCAGGGGTAACAGGGGTAATGAAAAATAACAATCATATAAATACACTCACCGGCCACTTTATTAGGTACACCATGCTAGTAACGGGTTGGACCCCCTTTTGCCTTTAGAACTGCCTCAATTCTTTGTGGCATAGATTCAACAAGGTGCTGGAAGCATTCCTCAGAGATTTTGGTCCATATTGACATGATGGCATCACACAGTTGCCGCAGATTTGTCGGCTGCACATCCCAAAGATGCTCCATACAAGGCAGGATGGATCCATGCTTTCATGTTGTTTACGCCAAATTCTGACCCTACCATCCGAATGTCGCAGCAGAAATCGAGACTCATCAGACCAAGCAACGTTTTTCCAATCTTCTACTGTCCAATTTCGATGAGCTTGTACAAATTGTAGCCTCAGTTTCCTGTTCTTAGCTGAAAGGAGTGGTACCCGGTGTGGTCTTCTGCTGCTGTAGCCCATCTGCCTCAAAGTTCGACGCACTGTGCGTTCAGAGATGCTCTTAGGCCTACCTTGGTTGTAACGGGTGGCGATTTGAGTCACTGTTGCCTTTCTATCAGCTCGAACCAGTCTGCCCATTCTCCTCTGACCTCTGGCATCAACAAGGCATTTCCGCCCACAGAACTGCCGCTCACTGAATTTTTTTTCTTTTTCGGACCATTCTCTGTAAACCCTAGAGATGGTTGTGCGTGAAAATCCCAGTAGATCAGCAGTTTCTGAAATACTCAGACCAGCCCTTCTGGCACCAACAACCATGCCACGTTCAAAGGCACTCAAATCACCTTTCTTCCCCATACTGATGCTCGGTTTGAACTGCAGGAGATTGTCTTGACCATGTCTACATGCCTAAATGCACTGAGTTGCCGCCATGTGATTGGCTGATGAGAAATTAAGTGTTAACAAGAAGTTGGACAGGTGTACCTAATAAAGTGGCCAGTGAGTGTATATTCCCACATACAACAGAGGAATGCACCAGGGAATAGAGGATGGAGTTAAACCAAAGTAGGAGAAGGAAGGGAATTATCACACACTCAAAACCTAGCAACAGTCTCAGATAAATCCACCAAACAAATTTTGCAATAACAACCATCAACTATCTTCAGTCATGCAGCATAAGCTGGCTCTGACAATGAGTGCTAGCCAGGACCCGGATTATATAGTAGATGAGAGCTGCTAACAGTGAACAGCTGAGAGCCTTAATGCAGGAAAGCTTCCAGGAGTTCTCAACTGAGCAGATTAACCCCTGCACTGCTAAAAGAAACTTACACCATTTAACATGAAGATGAAGTGCTTCTAATCAGTGCAAGAGTAGGAAAAATCAGATGCTGCGGTCTTCTGGTTCCTCACTATCGCATTAAACTTGTGAAAGTAATACACATTTTATTACATATTGCCCATTATTGTCATGAGCTAAAAATTCAATAAAATAAATAACATTTTTTAAAAATTAACTAAAACGTTATGAAAGAACACACAACTTTTCCGGGAATATTCTTTTAATGAAAGATAATTTCTTACTTTGAAGACAGATCTTTTGTGTGGCTTTCAGCATCTTCCCCAAAAAATCTACTGAAATCACAATCGACTTAATTTCAAACAATGATGACGGCCTGTGACTGTTCAGCCAAAACGATCTTCTGCATGAAGTTTTTACTCTAAGAATTATCATTTTGGATCAAATTGTTTACCTTCATCAATTTTATTTATTTATTATGCTTTGCTGATATAGCTCTATCTTATTCTGCAGTGCTTTACATACATTACACAGGTCAACAAAAAAAAATTTTTTTCTGGTGTCCAAAATATTTTAATGAATTTGGGGTATTTTTGGGGTGCTGATTCTGAATATGCTATCAGTTTTGCCAGATTGGCTCAAGTTTTTGACATTTTTGGTATCTTATTTATAGCACTTGTTGGTAAATGCGACGCATCATCTCATTAATTTCTTTGGATTAGTACTTGAACTGAGCAGTTCTCAATATAGTTTTGTGTTAATTAGTGTTCTAAAAGTTTGTTCATAGCTTGATTTTTGCACTAAATTTATGTTGTTGTCTGTTTTCCAGTGAAAAGCATGAACTCATCAAGAAGAAGTTGTCTTAACGATCCAGACTCATTCTGTTACATTTGTGGTGAATACACACTGCCAAAACATAGAAGAAACATAACAGACTTCGTAAAAAAAGTGTATTTTGCCTATTTTGGGGTTATGCTTGGGGACCAAGACAAGTTTTGGGCACCACACATAGTGTGCAAAGCATGTATCGAATTATTACGAAAATGGAGCAAAGGACAAAGAAAAAGCTTCAAATTTGGTGTTCCAATGGTGTGGAGAGAGCCAAAAAATCATCATGATGACTGTTATTTATGGTAAACACAGGTACAGGCACATCTTCACAATGAGGGACAGGCCTTCTTGCAGATTCCATGTTACTCCCATTTTCGTTTCTTATGCTTATTGAATCCTTGCACTTCATCATGATGACTGTTATTTCTGTGCAGTGCAAGTGCAAGGATTCAATAAGCATAAGAAACGAAAATGGGAGTAACATGGAATCTGCAAGAAGGCCTGTCCCTCATTGTGAAGATGTGCCTGTACCTGTGTTTACCATAAATAACAGTCATCATGATGATTTTTTGGCTCTCTCCACACCATTGGAACACCAAATTTGAAGCTTTTTCTTTGTCCTTTGCTCCATTTTCGTAATAATTCGATACATGCTTTGCACACTATGTGTGGTGCCCAAAACTTGTCTTGGTCCCCAAGCATAACCCCAAAATAGGCAAAATACACTTTTTTTACGAAGTCTGTTATGTTTCTTCTATGTTTTGGCAGTGTGTATTCACCACAAATGTAACAGAATGAGTCTGGATCGTTAAGACAACTTCTTCTTGATGAGTTCATGCTTTTCACTGGAAAACAGACAACAACATAAAGTTAGTGCAAAAATCAAGCTATGAACAAACTTTTAGAACACTAATTAACATAAAACTATATTGAGAACTGCTCAGTTCAAGTACTAATCCAAAGAAATTAATGAAATGATGCGTCGCATTTACCAACAAGTGCTATAAATAAGATACCAAAAATCTCAAAAACTTGAGCCAATCTGGCAAAACTGATGACATATTCAGAATCAGCACCCCAAAAATACCCTAAATTCGATGAAATATCTTTGGCACCAAAAATGCTGTTGACCAGTGTTATCGGCACTGTCCCCATTGGGGCTCACAATCTAAATTCCCTATCAGTATGTCTTTGCAGTGTGGGAGGAAACCGGAGAACCCGGAGGAAACCCACGCAAACACGGGGAGAACATATAAACTCCTTTACAGATGTTGTCCTTGGTGAGATTTGAATCCAGGACACCAGTGCTGCAGTGCTGACCACTGAGCAACCGTGCTTTTAATTTAATATGTAACTTTTCATTTAATATGTATGGTGGCCCTAAGTTTCTTGTCTTAGTTTTGAATAGATTTTCAAATAAAATTAGAAATATGGTGCTGATTTCAATAAGGTTTAGTTACAATGTTATGACCTCTACATTAAACATTAGTTGTTAAAAAAGATGAAAAAAAAATTGAATCCTAAACACACCTGTAAAATGGGCCACGCATTCAACTGCATTAATGCAATTACATATTGACATGAAGACGGCCAGACAGGAAATTACCAAACTACTGCAACTAACACAAACTACAGCAAAGTAAATGAATCCAACTGTAACAACTCTGCTGGCATCACGTCATGGCCTCGCATCTCTCACACTATCTTACCCACTGCTCCAGGTCATGATGTGGTTTCTGTTTCTTGCCAGCTCCATGTTCTGTGTCTCTGCTCTCTGCATGCTTCATGGTTCTGTGTATAGAGGGGCGGCGCCTGAACTCTCTGGTTCTTATAGCAATCAGGTGCATCTGTCCAATCTGTTCCTGACCAATTACCAAGAGGCCTCCAGTATATAGTGCAGCTTCACCCAGTGTTCTGGGCCTGTGCAATGTGTTAGCTCAGTTAGTGTCTTGCTTCTGAGTTTGCCTGGCCTTGCTCTGAGTTACTCCCTCTCTGGAGGATTCTCTGTGTTATTTCCTTGGTCTTGTTGTCCGCCCACCAGGAGGCAGTATATCCTGGTCCCAGTGTCTTTGTCCGTGTGTCTTGTTCCATTGCCTTGTCTGTACTTAGTCTTACCTCGGTCTCCTAGTCTTTGGCTTCCTTCCCTGTTGTCTTTCCTTGTATTCTCAGTCTGCTTACACTCCGCACTCTTGCAGCTCTGCCTGCTCTGAACCTTTGTGACTTTACCTCTGCTCCTCCCTTCTGCGTTTCTGCTCCTTTCTACTCAGCTTATCTTCTGCTGTTGCAGTTATCCCTTGCTGCAGCTTCTCTCCACTTTCCTTGTGGCTCTGCTCAGCTTTGCTGCAGAGACCCCTCCCGCAGCTCCTCTCCGCTCCTTGCGGTTCTACCTGGCTCCGCTCCTTGCGGTTCTACCTGGCTCCGCTCCTTGCGGTTCTACCTGGCTCCGCTCCTTGCGGTTCTACCTGGCTCCGCTCCTTGCGGTTCTACTTCTCCTGCACTTGGCTCCGCCGCCAGCTCTTGGCTCCGCCTCCTGCCTGTCTGCACTTGGCTCCGCCTCCAGCTCTTGGCTCCGCCTCCTGCCTGTTTGCACTTGGCTCCGCCTCCAGCTCTTGGCTCCGCCTCCTGCTGTTTCGCACTTGGCTCCGCCTCCTGCTCTTGGCTCCGCCTCCTGCATTTCTGTTCTTGGCTCTAGCTCCTGTGCTTTCGCTCTGCATCCGCTCTTGCGGTCTTTATCTACTTATTCTTAGGTCCTCGTGTCTGAACAGGTTCTTACCCGTTCTATATACCTGCCTGCAGACCGGTCCCTACCGGTTCTTCCAGTGTACCAGTCTTGTCCACCAGTCCTGCCAGTGAGCCAGCCGTGCCCGCCTGCCTTTCCAGAGAGCCAGCCGTGCCCGCCTGCCTACCAGAGAGCCAGCCGTGCCCGCCTGCCTGACAGTGTTCCTGTTGTACCCGTCTGCCTGCCTATGTGCCAGCCGTGCCCGCTTGCTTGTCTATGTTCCGTTCCCCGGTGGGATCAGCAGCCACAACCAGACTCCACCCTGGAGTGGTACCTGGTAGCTTCCTATTGCACAAGTTTGACCTCACCATCAGAGGCTCCAGCGAACACCTAGGAAGCTACTTAGTTACGCCCCTTCCAGGGAGGTTTGGTCTGTGGCACAGTGGGGCCACACACCTCCGCACGCCCGCGCCAACCAGTCTGGGCGCGAGCATGACACCAACAAAGTTGATAACTAGCAGGAAACACTGGTAGCGAAAAGTATATACAGCTGCACCCGAAAGGTGATAGGACAAACACAGTAAATGACAAACACCTGTTACCCAGAACCGACAGTAAAAATATAACAGAAATAAAACACCAAAAGAAAAGGCGTATTTACTGTGGCTCAAAAAAAAATATGCCAACCACAAAACACAGAATAGAGCATTAAAATCCAAAAGTATGATGCTGTGCCAGATAAAGGGGCACAGATGACCTTAATTATAAGGAAAGACTAAAATATTGACACGCTAGAAAAGAAAGGTCTACAGGGCGACACGATTAACCCATGTAAGTATAAAAATCGCCCATAATTTATGGCTTTCTTATGCAAAACTTACCTGAAAAACAAGGGGACACTATTTGTAGAAAAAAGGGTCAATCTCCAGAAGCAACAAGGTTCCATTATCATGAGAACTGTGAATGTGGAATAGACGACCTCGGGAGAACAGTCAATGGCTTCCTGAAAAAGGCTTAAATGATTTTTTAGAAGAATACAACAAAAATTATGTAAAAGTATAACATTATTGTTCTGAATGTTGATCCAGTCTGATTGAAACTCTGAATTTTAGGGCGTGTTGGTTAATGCATTATGGGTTTTTTTTATGCTTCCTCTGAATCAACCGGGCAAATATATTCTAAAGTTTAGCCTTGTCCCTTACCTTCATCCACATCATCTTCCATCCCTTGGTTGAACTTGACATCCTTTTTTTACCATATTATGCCTTAAAAAGTGTGAAATAAAACAAATACAGACATTCCTTCTTAAGCCAGACATTTTCTAACTTTATAAAAACTTTAGTAAATTGAAATTTTATCCTAAATGTCGAGAGGAGACTCTTTGTTGAAAATGCCATTGCGTTGTTAAAATATATATAAATGTTGGAGGTAATGGGTTATTTTTTCATTTTATGATCAAGTTTATTTCTGAAGCATCCGATGATAGTCCTGGGGATAAAATATCATGGCCATCCCTTATACCTGCCAGCAAGCCTACATTGCTGACTTTAACCCCCAAAAATACTTACAGCGATACTTTTTGGAAGGAAATGGAATCCATTCTGGAAAATGGACAAATTTTGCAATGAAAAATCTCCATGAAACTTTCACTAAAAAAATAAGTAAACAAGTAATTTCAATGTATTCCAAATGTTTAATTACTTACTTAATCTTACAAGTTTACGCCAACATTTTATGTACATCACAAAAGTTTCTGAACATTAAAAATGACAATGTGCACACTGTGTTTGGTGCAGGGCTAGTGCTAAGACTCAGCAGCCAATCTGACCACACAGAGATGAAGTAAAAAAAAATCAAAAGGAAGAAATAAAGCAACAACTTGTGGAGCGCCCCCAGACGCAGGGCTGCGGGGTACTCGGTACCGGGCCTCTCTGTCTCAGTTCTGGGGTTGTCATGGTGGCTAGACCCGGTCCGTGACCCTGCTAAGGGGCGTCCAATGAAAGGTGTAGGTGGTAGTGCATGGTGCAGGTCGCGATGAATAACGAGGACACAGGGTTGCAGTCTCTTTACCTCTTTACTGAAGGCTTCAGGGTCCGCAATCCAGAGCACTGTCAACAGGGCTGGCTGAGACCGGCCGGTCCGAAGGCACATCCGGAGTTCCCTTTGCAGGTGGAAATCAGTGTCTACCTTCTAGCGCCTGTGTGTTGTAGTACTTCCCTGCTGAGCACCACGGGATAGTCCTCACAACTGTCGTGTATATTTCTGGTCTTTCTCTCTCTCTCTCCGTCCCCCAGATGATATGGATGGGACGCACCCGTATGACGTGGTAGGCCTGGAGCTATTTTATAGGGACCCTAGGGACGCCCCTCTCCCACAGTTTGCCTCCGTTGTCTTCGTTAGGTGTAATGGTGAGACGGCAAACCTATGGTTAACTGCCCGGCCGTAGTCTAAAGTAATGCATGGAGTCTCTTACTTTCTCGGCGTTCCGGCCACCGGCTACGCGCCTCAGAAGGATGTTGCTGATCTGGAGGCACGACTCCTTCTGGTGTTCTCTCCCTTTTGCTGTATTTCCGTTCCTCACTTCTCCACAATAAACCTCGCTTCTTGTCCTTTCTTAGGAGTCTGCCGCTGTAAGGCACAGGCACAGCTCCGTAACGATCTTGTCTCTTTCTAGAACTCTGCCAGGATCCCACCCCTGACAGGTCCTCTCTCTAGCTCTTCCCAGCTACGTTCTCCCTCACTTCCTATCCAACCCCCAGTTTTACCAGAGTGTGAGGAGCGGCCTACTAGATAGAACCACTCCCCCTGGTGGCCGGAGTGTGAGGTGTAGTGTGTGTCTGTGATACCTGGTCAGGTGAACTCCTTTAGTGCCATCAGACATACCATCACTACCCTTAGCGGTGGAGCGACAGTACTGCAATGACCAGGACTCTTGGGCGCTGCACTTGCACCACTGGTTTCATTTACAAGTACTAATCGCTCCAGACACAATAGATAGCTGTTGGCCAAACAATTCAACTGCCAACAGCCTCTCCCTTCTCGCCCTGGCCAAGCATTCCTGTGTTCTCTATGAGAGAAACTCAGAAACAATTACTCAAAATTTTGAAATAAAAAGTCAAAATTATAACTTAATGAACCTCTTAACATACATGCACCATATGTACAGCAGGTGAACACCTCACCAATTTTCTATTCAGTTTTCACTCCTCTGTCAGAAATCTTGCAGGGAGCACCAGATCGTGGCTGGTTTATGGTGAAATGATGTTCTTTCCAATTCCAGATTTTGGCCCCAAACATTGTTCACTAGAACCTTCAGTAGTTTAGAAATTCTTCTGTAACCCACGCCATCGGTATATTTTGCAACAATAAGGTTGCAAAGGTATTGAGACAGCTCATTGGCTTTACCCATCAAGAGATGTTTCTTGTGTGGCACCTTGGTAATGAGACACTTTTTTTTATAGGCCATCAGTTGAACCAACTAATATTATGTTTCACTAAATGGCATGATTACTTTCTTATTACTGATAGATTTCGGCTGGTGTCAGGACTCTACATGGTTCTTCATGTGCTTAATACTTTTTTTCCTGCATCATTTCTCATTATTACACATTACACATTATTACACATCACTTACTGTATTGACATTTATGGTTTGATTTTTTTGCCAGTGTGGATTAAATGGGTTGTTACCGACAACCTACAACTGATGAGAATTTCACATCAATAGCACCTTTAGAAATATATTTACTTAGAAACTTGGTGACGTGTTCAATACTTATTTCACCTTCTATGTATTACATAGACAGATGTTTGAGGGGTTTCCTGTAATACCTCGACCATAGTACCTAGAATAAATGGTCAATCATGTAACATATGGACAATCCCAGAAGTGCTCTCCATTGAGGTCATCTGTTATGATCCTTAGTGGTTGAGGATCACAAAATACTCCAGCTAAGTAACAAAACATAGGACAAGCTCTAGAGAGGTGGCAAACTGGACTGACCGCAAATCTGAACCTATCCAACACACTAAAGGTAGCCGGTGAACGTGTCTAAAATCCTAGACGTCTCGAGCCAGCCTGAGGAACTAACTACCCCTAGAGAGAAAGAAAGACCTCACTTGCCTCCAGAGAAATAATCCCCAAAGATATAGAAGCCCCCAACAAATAATAACAGTGAGGTAAGAGGAAGGCACATACACAGGGGTGAAAGCAGATTCAGCAAATGAGGCCCACTAATACTAGATAGCAGAAAATAGAAAAGGGGTCTGTGTGGTCAGTAAAAAACCCTTACAAAATATCCACACTGAGATTTCAAGAACCCCCGCACCAACTAACGGTGTGGGGGGAGAAACTCAGTCCCCTAGAGCAACCAGCAAGCGAGGAAATCACATTTTAGCAAGCTGGACAAGAAACATGATGAATGCTGATAATCAAAAAATAAACAAACAAAAACTTAGCTTGTCTTGGAGAGACTGGGAGCAAGGTAGTCACAAGGAATCTGAAGCGCACTGAATACATTGAGAGCAGGCAAGGAACTGAGTATCCAGGTGAGCTAAATAGGAAACCAACCAAGGATAACGAACCAGCTGATGCTGCCAACCTGCAGAAAGACAACACTACACAGTACCGCTTGTGACCACTAGAGGGAGCCCAAAAATAGAGTTCACAACAGTACCCCCCCCCTTGAGGAGGGGTCACCGAACCCTCATCAAGACCCCCAGGGCGATCAGGATGAGCCGCGTGGAAGGCATGAACCAAATCGGCCGCATGAACATCAGAGGCGACAACCCAGGAAGTATCCTCCTGACCATAGCCCTTCCACTTAACCAAATACTGAAGCCTCCGTCTAGAGATACGAGAATCCAAAATCTTCTCCACCACGTACTCCAATTCGCCCTCGACCAGCACCAGAGCAGGAGGCTCAACAGAAGGAACCACAGGTACCACATACCTCCGCAACAAAGACCTATGGAACACATTATGAATGGCAAACGATGCTGGGAGATCCAAACGAAAAGACACCGGGTTAAGGATTTCCAAGATCTTATAAGGACCGATGAAGCGAGGCTTGAATTTAGGAGAGGAGACCTTCATAGGAACATATCGAGAAGACAGCCACACCAAATCCCCAACACGAAGTCGGGGACCCACACCGCGGCGGCGGTTGGCAAAGCGCTGAGCCTTCTCCTGTGACAACCTCAAATTGTCCACCACATGGTTCCAAATCTGCTGCAACCTATCCACCACAGAATCCACCCCAGGACAGTCAGAAGGCTCAACCTGACCCGAGGAAAAATGAGGATGGAAACCAGAATTGCAGAAAAAAGGCGAAACCAAAGTAGCAGAACTAGCCCGATTATTAAGGGCAAACTCGGCCAATGGCAAAAAAGTCACCCAATCATCCTGATCAGCAGAAACAAAACATCTCAAATAAGTTTCCAACGTCTGATTAGTTCGCTCGGTTTGGCCATTAGTCTGAGGATGGAAGGCTGACGAAAAAGACAAATCAATGCCCATCTTAGCACAAAAAGTCTGCCAAAACCTGGACACAAACTGGGATCCTCTATCAGACACAATATTTTCAGGAATGCCGTGCAAGCGAACCACATTCTGAAAAAATAGAGGAACCAAATCGGAGGAAGAAGGCAACTTAGGCAAGGGCACCAAATGGACCATCTTGGAAAAACGATCACACACCACCCAGATGACAGACATTTTCTGAGATACTGGAAGATCCGAAATAAAATCCATGGAAATGTGCGTCCAAGGCCTTTTCGGAATAGGCAAAGGCAAAAGCAAACTGCTGGCACGAGAACAGCAAGGCTTAGCCCGAGCACAAATCCCACAAGACTGCACAAAGGAACGCACATCCCGCGACAAGGAAGGCCACCAGAAGGACCTAGCCACCAAATCTCTGGTACCAAAAATCCCAGGATGACCCGCCAACACCGAAGAATGAACCTCGGAAATAACTCTGCTGGTCCATCTCTCCGGGACAAACAGTCTCTCTGGTGGACAACGGTCAGGTCTATCCGCCTGAAATTTCTGCAGCACTCGTCGCAAATCTGGGGAAATAGCAGACAAAATCACTCCCTCTCTGAGAATACCAGCCGTGTTGTGAAATTGGATTCTGGACTCCCCCGGTGGCCACTTGTGGAATTGTACTTGTGTGCATCATCCCCTCTGTTCACCTGCTCCTATCAGGATGTGGGAGTCGCTATATAACCTTGCTCCTCTGTCAGTTTCATGCCGGTCATCAATGTAATCAGAAGCCTTTCTGTGCATGTTCCTGCTACTAGACAACTCCCAGCTAAGTTGGACTTTTGTCCTTGTGTGTTTTTGCATTTTGTTCCTGTTCACAGCTGCTGTTTCGTTACTGTGTCTGGAAAGCTCTTGTGAGCGGAAATTGCCACTCTGGTGTTATGAGTTAATGCTAGAGTCTTAAAGTAATTTCTGGATGGTGTTTTGATAGGGTTTTCTGCTGACCATGAAAGTGCCCTTTCTGTCTTCTTGCTATCTAGTAAGCGGACCTCGATTTTTGCTAAACCTATTTTCATACTACGTTTGTCATTTCATCTAAAATCACCGCCAATATATGTGGGGGCCTCTGTCTGCCTTTTGGGAAAATTTCTCTAGAGGTGAGCCAGGACTGTCTTTTCCTCTGCTAGAATTAGGTAGTTCTCTGGCTGGCGCTGGGCATCTAGGGATAAAAAAACGTAGGCATGCTACCCGGCCACTTCTAGTTGTGCGGCAGGTTTAGTTCATGGTCAGTATAGTTTCCATCTTCCAAGAGCTAGTTCTCATATATGCTGGGCTATGTTCTCTCGCCATTGAGAATCATGACAGTTTGACCGGCCAAAAAAAAGGGTTAAATTACTGGCTGAGAAAGGAGAGAAAAAAGAAGTCTGCTACAATTTTTTTTTTTTTTTTTTCCTCTAGTTCTGAGTGTGCTCTTAATTGAATCACTTGCTAGTCTGCCTATACTGCAGCCTTCCTCTCTTTCTCTCCTTCTAATCCTTGAATGGCTCTGTGTTCACCTGTTTCAAATGGATCTTCAGAGTGTAGCTACAGGTTTGAATAATCTCGCCACAAAGGTACAAAATTTGCAAGATTTTGTTGTTCATGTACCTATGTCTGAGCCTAGAATTCCTTTGCCTGAATTCTTCTCGGGGAATAGATCTCACTTTCAAAATTTTAAAAATAATTGCAAATTGTTTTTGTCCCTGAAGTCTCGCTCTGCCGGAGACCCTGCACAGCAGGTCAGGATTGTAATTTCCTTGCTCCGGGGCGACCCTCAAGACTGGGCTTTTGCATTGGCACCAGGGGATCCTGCGTTGCTCAATGTGGATGCGTTTTTTCTGGCCTTGGGGTTGCTTTATGAGGAACCTCATTTAGAGCTTCAGGCGGAAAAGGCCTTGATGTCCTTGTCTCAGGGGCAAGATGAAGCTGAAATATACTGCCAAAAATTCCGCAAATGGTCTGTGCTTACTCAGTGGAATGAGTGCGCCCTGGCGGCGATTTTCAGAGAAGGTCTCTCTGATGCCATTAAGGATGTTATGGTGGGGTTCCCTGTGCCTGCGAGTCTGAATGAGTCCATGACGATGGCTATTCAGATCGATAGGCGTCTGCGGGAGCGCAAACCTGTGCACCATTTGGCGGTGTCTACTGAGAAAACGCCAGAAAATATGCAATGTGATAGAATTCTGTCCAGAAGCGAGCGGCAGAATTTTAGACGAAAAAATGGGTTGTGCTTCTATTGTGGTGATTCAACTCATGTTATATCAGCATGCTTTAAGCGTACTAAGAAGCCTGACAAGTCTGTTTCAATTAGCACTTTACAGTCTAAGTTTATTCTATCTGTGACCCTGATTTGTTCTTTGTCATCTATTACCGCGGACGCCTATGTCGACTCTGGCGCTGCTTTGAGTCTTATGGATTGGTCCTTTGCCAAACGCTGTGGGTATGATTTGGAGCCATTGGAGGCTCCGATACCTCTGAAAGGGATTGACTCCACCCCATTGGCTAGTAATAAACCACAATACTGGACACAAGTGACTATGCGTGTTAATCCGGATCACCAGGAGGTTATTCGCTTTCTGGTGCTGTATAATCTACATGATGTTTTGGTGCTGGGATTGCCATGGCTGCAATCTCATAACCCAGTCCTCGACTGGAGAGCTATGTCTGTGTTAAGCTGGGGATGTAAAGGAACTCATGGGGGCGTACCTTTGGTTTCCATTTCATCATCTATTCCCTCTGAGATTCCTGAATTCTTGTCTGACTTTCGTGACGTTTTTGAAGAACCCAAGGTTGGTTCACTACCTCCGCACCGGGAGTGCGATTGTGCCATAGACTTGATCCCGGGTAGTAAATACCCTAAGGGTCGTTTATTTAATCTGTCTGTGCCTGAACACGCGGCTATGCGAGAATATATAAAGGAGTCCTTGGAAAAGGGACATATTCGTCCTTCGTCATCTCCCTTAGGAGCCGGTTTTTTCTTTGTGTCTAAGAAAGACGGCTCTTTGAGGCCGTGTATTGATTATCGACTTTTGAATAAAATCACGGTTAAATATCAATATCCGTTACCACTGCTTACTGATTTGTTTGCTCGTATAAAGGGGGCCAAGTGGTTCTCTAAGATTGATCTCCGTGGGGCGTATAATTTGGTGCGAATCAAGCAGGGGGATGAGTGGAAAACCGCATTTAATACGCCCGAGGGCCATTTTGAGTATTTGGTGATGCCTTTTGGTCTTTCAAATGCCCCTTCAGTCTTCCAGTCCTTTATGCATGACATTTTCCGCGATTATTTGGATAAATTTATGATTGTGTATCTGGATGATATTCTGATTTTTTCGGATGACTGGGACTCTCATGTCCAGCAGGTCAGGAGGGTTTTTCAGGTTTTGCGGTCTAATTCCTTGTGTGTGAAGGGTTCTAAGTGTGTTTTTGGGGTTCAAAAGATTTCCTTCTTGGGATACATTTTTTCCCCCTCTTCCATCGAGATGGATCCTGTCAAGGTTCAGGCTATTGGTGATTGGACGCAACCCTCTTCTCTTAAGAGTCTTCAGAAATTTTTGGGCTTTGCTAACTTTTATCGTCGATTTATTGCTGGTTTTTCTGATGTTGTAAAACCATTGACTGATTTGACTAAGAAGGGTGCTGATGTTGCTGATTGGTCCCCTGATGCTGTGGAGGCCTTTCGGGAGCTCAAGCGCCGCTTTTCTTCCGCCCCAGTGTTGCGTCAGCCTGATGTTGCTCTTCCTTTTCAGGTTGAGGTCGACGCTTCTGAAATCGGAGCTGGGGCGGTGTTGTCGCAGAGAAGTTCCGACTGCTCCGTGATGAGACCTTGTGCTTTTTTTTCCCGTAAATTTTCGCCCGCCGAGCGGAATTATGATATTGGGAATCGGGAGCTTTTGGCCATGAAGTGGGCTTTTGAGGAGTGGCGTCACTGGCTTGAGGGGGCCAGACATCAGGTGGTGGTATTGACTGACCACAAAAATTTAATTTACCTTGAGTCTGCCAGGCGCCTGAATCCTAGACAGGCGCGCTGGTCGTTGTTTTTCTCTCGGTTTAATTTTGTGGTGTCTTACCTACCGGGTTCTAAGAATGTTAAGGCGGATGCCCTTTCTAGGAGTTTTGAGCCTGACTCCCCTGGTAATTCTGAGCCCACAGGTATCCTTAAAGATGGAGTGATATTGTCTGCCGTTTCTCCAGACCTGCGGCGGGCCTTGCAGGAGTTTCAGGCGGATAGACCTGATCGTTGCCCACCTGGTAGACTGTTTGTTCCTGATGATTGGACCAGTAGAGTCATCTCTGAGGTTCATTCTTCTGCGTTGGCAGGTCATCCTGGAATCTTTGGTACCAGGGATTTGGTGGCAAGGTCCTTCTGGTGGCCTTCCCTGTCACGAGATGTGCTAGGCTTTGTGCAGTCTTGTGACGTTTGTGCTCGGGCCAAGCCTTGTTGTTCTCGGGCTAGTGGATTGTTGTTACCCTTGCCTATCCCGAAGAGGCCTTGGACGCACATCTCGATGGATTTTATTTCGGATCTGCCTGTTTCTCATAAGATGTCTGTCATCTGGGTGGTGTGTGACCGTTTCTCTAAGATGGTCCATCTGGTTCCCTTGCCTAAGTTGCCTTCTTCTTCCGAGTTGGTTCCTCTGTTTTTTCAAAATGTTGTTCGTTTGCATGGTATTCCGGAGAATATCGTTTCTGACAGAGGGACCCAATTCGTGTCTAGATTTTGGCGGGCATTCTGTGCTAGGATGGGCATAGATTTGTCTTTTTCGTCTGCTTTCCATCCTCAGACTAATGGCCAGACCGAGCGGACTAATCAGACCTTGGAGACATATTTGAGGTGTTTTGTGTCTGCGGATCAGGATGATTGGGTTGCTTTTTTGCCTTTGGCGGAGTTCGCCCTCAATAATCGGGCCAGCTCTGCCACCTTGGTGTCCCCGTTTTTCTGTAATTCGGGGTTTCATCCTCGATTTTCCTCCGGTCAAGTGGAATCTTCGGATTGTCCTGGAGTGGATGCTGTGGTGGAGAGGTTGCATCAGATTTGGGGGCAGGTGGTGGACAATTTGAAGTTGTCCCAGGAGAAGACTCAGCTTTTTGCCAACCGCCGTCGTCGTGTTGGTCCTCGGCTTTGTGTTGGGGACTTGGTGTGGTTGTCTTCTCGTTTTGTCCCTATCAGGGTTTCTTCTCCTAAGTTTAAGCCTCGGTTCATCGGCCCGTACAAGATATTGGAGATTCTTAACCCTGTGTCCTTCCGTTTGGACCTCCCTGCATCTTTTTCGATTCATAATGTTTTTCATCGGTCATTGTTGCGCAGGTATGAGGTACCGGCTGTGCCTTCCGTTGAGCCTCCTGCTCCGGTGTTGGTTGAGGGTGAGTTGGAGTACGTTGTGGAAAAGATCTTGGACTCTCGTGTTTCCAGACGGAAACTCCAGTATCTGGTCAAATGGAAGGGATACGGTCAGGAGGATAATTCTTGGGTCACTGCCTCTGATGTTCATGCCTCCGATCTTGTCCGTGCCTTTCATAGGGCTCATCCTGATCGCCCTGGTGGTTCTGGTGAGGGTTCGGTGCCCCCTCCTTGAGGGGGGGGGTACTGTTGTGAAATTGGATTCTGGACTCCCCCGGTGGCCACTTGTGGAATTGTACTTGTGTGCATCATCCCCTCTGTTCACCTGCTCCTATCAGGATGTGGGAGTCGCTATATAACCTTGCTCCTCTGTCAGTTTCATGCCGGTCATCAATGTAATCAGAAGCCTTTCTGTGCATGTTCCTGCTACTAGACAACTCCCAGCTAAGTTGGACTTTTGTCCTTGTGTGTTTTTGCATTTTGTTCCTGTTCACAGCTGCTGTTTCGTTACTGTGTCTGGAAAGCTCTTGTGAGCGGAAATTGCCACTCTGGTGTTATGAGTTAATGCTAGAGTCTTAAAGTAATTTCTGGATGGTGTTTTGATAGGGTTTTCTGCTGACCATGAAAGTGCCCTTTCTGTCTTCTTGCTATCTAGTAAGCGGACCTCGATTTTTGCTAAACCTATTTTCATACTACGTTTGTCATTTCATCTAAAATCACCGCCAATATATGTGGGGGCCTCTGTCTGCCTTTTGGGAAAATTTCTCTAGAGGTGAGCCAGGACTGTCTTTTCCTCTGCTAGGATTAGGTAGTTCTCCGGCTGGCGCTGGGCATCTAGGGATAAAAAAACGTAGGCATGCTACCCGGCCACTTCTAGTTGTGCGGCAGGTTTAGTTCATGGTCAGTATAGTTTCCATCTTCCAAGAGCTAGTTCTCATATATGCTGGGCTATGTTCTCTCGCCATTGAGAATCATGACACAGCCGGCTCAGAAACTCCCGGAGAGTCAGGCACAAAACTCCTAGAAAGTGCATCAGCTTTCACGTTCTTCGAACCAGGCAGGTATGAGACCACGAAGTTGAAACGGGAGAAAAACAACGACCAACGAGCCTGTCTAGGATTCAGGCGCTTGGCAGATTCAAGGTAAATCAGATTTTTGTGATCAGTCAAGACCACCACGCGATGTTTAGCTCATTCGAGCCAATGTCGCCACTCCTCAAATGCCCACTTCATAGCCAACAACTCCCGATTACCAACATCATAATTCTGCTCGGCAGGCGAAAACTTTCTTGAAAAGAAAGCACATGGCTTCATCACAGAGCCATCAGAGCTTCTCTGCGACAAAACAGCCCCTGCTCCAATCTCAGAAGCATCAACCTCGACCTGGAAGGGGAGAGAGACATCTGGCTGACATAAGACTGGAGCTGAAGAAAACCGGTGCTTCAGCTCCCAAAAGGCCTCCACGGCCGCAGGAGACCAATTAGTAACATCAGAACCCTTCTTGGTCAAATCCGTCAAAGGTTTAACCACGCTAGAAAAATTAGCGATGAAACGACGGTAAAAATTAGCAAAACCCAAGAACTTCTGAAGACTCTTAACAGACGTGGGCTGAGTCCAGTCATGAATAGCCTGGACCTTGACTGGGTCCATCTCCACAGTAGAAGGAGAAAAAATAAAACCCAAAAAGGAGACCTTCTGTACTCCGAAGAGGCATTTTGAGCCCTTCACAAATAAAGCATTAGCACGCAGGACCTGAAACACCATCCTGACCTGCTTACTGTTATGATCCTTAGTGGTTGAGGATCACAAAATACTCCAGCTAAGTAACAAAACATAGGACAAGCTCTAGAGAGGTGGAAAACTGGACTGACCGCAAATCTGAACCTATCCAACACACTAAAGGTAGCCGGTGAACGTGTCTAAAATCCTAGACGTCTCGAGCCAGCCTGAGGAACTAACTACCCCTAGAAAGAAAGAAAGACCTCACTTGCCTCCAGAGAAATAATCCCCAAAGATATAGAAGCCCCCAACAAATAATAACGGTGAGGTAAGAGGAAGGCACATATACAGGGGTGAAAGCAGATTCAGCAAATGAGGCCCACTAATACTAGATAGCAGAAAATAGAAAAGGGGTCTGTGCGGTCAGTAAAAAACCCTTACAAAATATCCACACTGAGATTTCAAGAACCCCCGCACCAACTAACGGTGTGGGGGGAGAAACTCAGTCCCCTGTCATGATCTCTGCAGGCAGAGATCATAGCAAGCCTATAGAGGGACAAGCTCTCGGAAGATGGAACTATACTGACCATGAACTAAGCCTGCCGCGCAACTAGAAATAGCCAGGTAGCATTTCCTATTTATCGCTAGATGCCCAGCTCTGGCCTAAGACCTAAATAGCTAGCAGAGGGAAATATAAGACCTGGCTCACCTCTAGAGAAATATTTCCAAAGAAGACAGTAGCCCCCCACATATAATGACGGTGAGTTCAGATGAAACAACAAACGCAGCAGGAAAATAGTCTTAGCAAATTTGAGGTCCGCTTACTAGATAGCAGAAGACAGATAGTATACTTTCATGGTCAGCAGAAAAACACTAACAAAACACCATCCAGAGATTACCTTAAACTCTGGCATTAACTCATAACGCCAGAGTAGCAATCCCTGATCAACGAGAGCTTTCCAGACACAGTAACAAAACTTCAGCTGTGAACTGGAACAAATAGGCAAAACAAAACTAGGACAAAAGTCCAACTTATCTAGTAGTAGTCTAGAAGCAGGAACAAGCACTGAGAGGCATCAGATAACATTGTTGACCGGCAAGAAACCACCAGAGAAATGAGCTTAAATAGCGACACCCACTACTGATGGAACCAGGTGAAACAGGAAAGAGGATGACAAGTCCAATTCCACAAGCGGCCACCGGGGGAGCCCAGAATCCAAATTCACAACAGTACCCCCCCCTCAAGGAGGGGGCACCGAACCCTCACCAGATCCACCAGGGCGACCAGGATGAGCCCTATGGAAGGCACGAACAAGATCAGAAGCATGAACATCAGATGCATTGACCCAAGAATTATCCTCCTGGCCGTAACCCTTCCAGTTAACCAGATACTGGAGTTTCCGTCTGGAAACACGAGAGTCCAAAATTTTCTCCACAACGTACTCCAACTCACCCTCAACCAACACCGGAGCAGGAGGCTCAACTGAAGGTACAACAGGTACCTCATACCTGCGCAATAACGACCGATGAAAAACGTTATGAATGGAAAAGGACGCAGGGAGGTCCAAACGGAAAGAAACAGGATTAAGAATCTCCAATATTCTATAAGGGCCGATGAACCGAGGTTTAAACTTAGGAGAAGAGACCCTCATAGGGACAAAACGAGAAGACAACCACACTAAATCTCCAACACAAAGCCGAGAACCAACACGACGATGACGGTTGGCAAAACGCTGAGTCTTCTCCTGGGACAACTTCAAATTGTCCATAACCTGCCCCCAGATGTGATGCAATCTCTCCACCACCGCATCCACTCCAGGACAATCCGAGGATTCCACCTGACCGGAGGAAAATCGAGGGTGAAACCCCGAATTACAGAAAAACGGGGACACCAAGGTGGAAGAACTGGCCCGATTATTGAGGGCGAACTCTGCCAATGGCAAAAAAGCAACCCAATCATCCTGGTCAGCAGAGACAAAACACCTCAGATATGTCTCAAGGGTCTGATTAGTCCGCTCGGTCTGGCCATTAGTCTGAGGGTGAAAAGCAGATGAAAAAGACAAATCTATGCCCATCCTAGCACAGAATGCCCGCCAAAATCTAGACACAAATTGGGTACCTCTGTCAGAAACAATATTCTCAGGAATACCGTGCAATCGGACAACATTCTGAAAAAACAGAGGAACCAACTCAGAAGAAGAAGGCAACTTGGGCAGAGGAACCAAATGGACCATTTTAGAGAAACGGTCACAGACCACCCAGATGACAGACATCTTCTGGGAAACAGGCAGATCTGAAATAAAATCCATCGAGATGTGTGTCCAAGGCCTCTTAGGAATAGGCAAGGGCAACAGCAGTCCGCTAGCCCGAGAACTACAAGACTTGGCCCGAGCACAAACGTCACATGACTGCACAAAGACTCGCACATCTCGTGACAGGGAAGGCCACCAGAAGGATCTTGCCACCAAATCCCTGGTACCAAAAATTCCGGGATGACCTGCCAATGCAGAAGAATGTACCTCAGAGATGACTCTGCTGGTCCAATCATCCGGAACAAACAGTCTATCAGGCGGACAACGATCCGGTCTATCCGCCTGAAACTCTTGCAAGGACCGCCGCAGATCAGGAGAAACGGCCGACAAAATTACTCCCTCCCTAAGGATACCTGTGGGTTCAGAATTACCAGGAGAGTCCGGGTCAAAACTCCTAGAAAGGGCATCTGCCTTAACATTCTTAGAACCCGGTAGGTATGACACCACAAAATTAAAGCGAGAAAAAAATAAAGACCAGCGCGCCTGTCTAGGATTCAGGCGTCTGGCAGTCTCAAGATAAATCAAATTTTTGTGGTCAGTCAATACCACCACCTGATGCCTAGCCCCCTCGAGCCAATGGCGCCACTCCTCAAACGCCCACTTCATGGCCAAAAGCTCCCGATTCCCAACATCATAATTCCGCTCTGCGGGCGAAAATTTGCGAGAAAAGAAGGCACAAGGCCTAATGACGGAGCAGTCGGAACCTTTCTGCGACAACACTGCCCCAGCTCCGATCTCCGAAGCGTCAACCTCAACCTGAAAAGGCAGATTCACATCAGGCTGACGCAACACAGGGGCAGAGGCAAAACGGCGCTTAAGCTCCTGAAAGGCCTCTACAGCATGAGGGGACCAATTAGCAACATCAGCGCCTTGTCTGGTCAAATCAGTCAGTGGTTTAACGACATCCGAAAAACCAGCAATAAATCGGCGGTAAAAGTTGGCAAAGCCCAAAAATCTCTGAAGACCCTTAAGAGAGGAGGGCTGAGTCCAGTCACAAATAGCTTGCACCTTGACGGGATCCATCTCAATGGAAGAGGGAGAAAAAATATACCCCAAAAAGGAAATTTTCTGGACCCCAAAAACGCACTTAGACCCCTTCACACATAAAGAATTAGACCGCAGAACCTGAAAAACTCTCCTGACCTGCTGGACATGAGAGTCCCAGTCATCAGAAAAAATCAGAATATCATCCAGATATATTATCATAAATTTATCCAGAAAATCGCGGAAGATATCATGCATAAAAGACTGGAAAACTGAAGGGGCATTAGAAAGACCAAAAGGCATGACCAAATACTCAAAGTGGCCCTCGGGCGTATTAAATGCGGTCTTCCACTCATCCCCCTGCCTGATCCGCACCAAATTATACGCCCCACGAAGATCAATTTTAGAGAACCACTTAGCACCCTCTATACGAGCAAACAAATCAGTAAGCAATGGCAATGGGTATTGATACTTAACAGTGATCTTATTCAGAAGCCGATAATCAATACATGGTCTCAAAGAGCCGTCTTTTTTTGAGACAAAGAAAAACCCAGCTCCCAAGGGAGAAGAAGATGGACGAATATGTCCCTTTTCCAAAGACTCCTTTATATATTCCCGCATAGCAGCATGTTCCGGCACAGACAAATTAAACAAACGACCCTTTGGATATTTACAACCCGGTATCAAATCTATGGCACAATCGCACTCACGGTGCGGAGGTAACGACCCAAGCTTGGGTTCGTCAAAGACGTCTTGATAATCAGAGAGGAACTCAGGGACTTCAGAGGGAATGGACGACGAAATAGAAACCAAAGGTACGTCCCCATGAATACCCTTACATCCCCAGCTCAACACAGACATTGCTCTCCAGTCCAAGACTGGGTTGTGAGACTGCAACCATGGCAATCCCAGTACCAAATCGTCATGTAAATTATACAGCACCAGGAAACGAATAATCTCCTGGTGATCCGGATTGATACGCATGGTTACTTGTGTCCAGTATTGTGGTTTATTATTAGCCAATGGGGTGGAGTCAATCCCCTTCAGAGGAATAAGAGTCTCCAAAGGCTCTAAATCAAAACCACAACGATTGGCAAAGGACCAATCCATAAGACTCAGAGCGGCGCCAGAGTCAACATAGGCGTCCGTGGCAATGGATGACAAAGAGCAAATCAGGGTTACAGACAAAATAAACTTAGACTGAATGGTGCCAATGGAAACAGACTTATCAAGCTTCTTTGTACGCCTAGAGCATGCCGATATAACATGAGTAGAATCCCCACAATAGAAACACAATCCATTCTTCCGTCTAAAATTCTGTCGCTCGCTCCTGGACAGAATTCTATCACACTGCATACTTTCTGGCGTCTTTTCCATAGACACCGCCAGATGGTGCACCGGTTTGCGCTCCCGCAGACGCCTATCAATCTGAATAGCCATTGTCATGGACTCATTCAGACCTGCAGGCAAAGGGAACCCCACCATAACATCCTTAATGGCATCAGAGAGACCTTCTCTGAAAGTTGCCGCCAAGGCGCACTCATTCCACTGAGTAAGCACAGACCATTTACGGAATTTTTGGCAGAAAACTTCAGCTTCGTCTTGCCCCTGAGATAGTGCCATCAAAGTTTTTTCTGCCTGAAGTTCCAAATGAGGTTCCTCATAAAGCAAGCCCAAGGCCAGAAAAAACGCATCCACATCGCGTAACGCAGGATCCCCTGCTGGCAATGAGAAGGCCCAATCTTGAGGGTCACCCCTGAGCAAGGAAATCACAATCCTAACCTGCTGAGCAGGGTCTCCAGCTGAACGAGACTTCAGGGACAAATAAAGCTTACAATTATTTCGGAAATTCTGGAAGCTAGCTCTATTCCCTGTGAAGAACTCCGGCAAAGGAATTCTCGGCTCAGATACCGGAGCATGTACCACAAAATCTTGTAAATTTTGTACTTTCATGATGAGATTATTCAAACCCGCAGTTACACTCTGGAGATCCATTATTGTCAGGTGCACACAGAGCATACAGAGATTAGGAGGAGAGAGAGAAAAAAGACTGCAGCAAGGCAGACTGGAGGAAAAAAAAAAAAAAAAAAAAAAAAATTCCAGCAGACTTCTTATAACTCTCCTTTCTAAACCTGGGTCTTTAACACTTTAGTGGCCGGTCAAACTGTCATGATCTCTGCAGGCAGAGATCATAGCAAGCCTATAGAGGGACAAGCTCTCGGAAGATGGAACTATACTGACCATGAACTAAGCCTGCCGCGCAACTAGAAATAGCCAGGTAGCATTTCCTATTTATCGCTAGATGCCCAGCTCTGGCCTAAGACCTAAATAGCTAGCAGAGGGAAATATAAGACCTGGCTCACCTCTAGAGAAATATTTCCAAAGAAGACAGTAGCCCCCCACATATAATGACGGTGAGTTCAGATGAAACAACAAACGCAGCAGGAAAATAGTCTTAGCAAATTTGAGGTCCGCTTACTAGATAGCAGAAGACAGATAGTATACTTTCATGGTCAGCAGAAAAACACTAACAAAACACCATCCAGAGATTACCTTAAACTCTGGCATTAACTCATAACGCCAGAGTAGCAATCCCTGATCAACGAGAGCTTTCCAGACACAGTAACAAAACTTCAGCTGTGAACTGGAACAAATAGGCAAAACAAAACTAGGACAAAAGTCCAACTTATCTAGTAGTAGTCTAGAAGCAGGAACAAGCACTGAGAGGCATCAGATAACATTGTTGACCGGCAAGAAACCACCAGAGAAATGAGCTTAAATAGCGACACCCACTACTGATGGAACCAGGTGAAACAGGAAAGAGGATGACAAGTCCAATTCCACAAGCGGCCACCGGGGGAGCCCAGAATCCAAATTCACAACAGTCCCCTAGAGCAACCAGCAAGCAAGGAAATCACATTTTAGCAAGCTGGACAAGAAACATGATGAATGCTGATAATCAAAAAATAAACAAACAAAAACTTAGCTTGTCTTGGAGAGACTGGGAGCAAGGTAGTCACAAGGAATCTGAAGAGCACTGAATACATTGAGAGCAGGTAAGGAACTGAGTATCCAGGTGAGCTAAATAGGAAACCAACCAAGGATAACGAACCAGCTGATGCTGCCAACCTGCAGAAAGACAACACTACACAGTACCGCTTGTGACCACTAGAGGGAGCCCAAAAATAGAGTTCACAACAGTCATCACAATGAATCTAGAGATATGAATCCACCTCTCTCATCTAAAAGAGATATAGACTGTGGTTGTCTTCTTCATGACATGGTATATTGCACTGGTATCCACTCCTATTTCAGCAGTGTAAAAATGATAATATTTTTGCATTTTTAAAGGGAGGATTATGACAAAAAGGCTGAGAAACTCTGCAGTAAAGTGAAAGAAGTTCTGAAATGTGACGTTCATAAACGAAACCCTTTTGGCCCTGTCATTGTGCCACCAGAGGATTGTCTCCTGTCTTCCCTCTGCCTTGAAGTTGCATGTAAAGATACAAAGTCATTCTGTGAAATTCTGAAAAATTTCAAGGACTTGATAAATCCTGGAGGTCGCCTTATAATTTTAAGTGGATTAAATGCTAATTTTTATTATGTTGGCAAAAAGCGTTTTAGTGCATTGACCTCAAAAAAGGAAACTGTGGCGATGGCCTTCAAAGAAGCTGGTTACCAGATTGAAAAATCAGTGTATACTCCACGGGTGGATAAATCACACGTGGATATTTCTAATTATGTCTACGTTCACATTAGCGTTCGGCGCCGCAGCGTCGCCGCATGCGTCATGCACCCCTATATTTAACATGGGGGCGCATGGACATGCGTTGTGCTGCGTTTTGCGACGCATGGCCGCAAGCGTTGGGCGCAGAGAACGCAACAAGTTGCATTTTTTTTGCGTCCAACTTTCGGCCAAAAAGGATGCATGCATCGCAAAACGCAGCGTTTTAGCGTGCGTTTTGCTGCGTTTTTGTGTGCGTTGTGCATTGCGTCGCCGACGCTGCGGCGCACAACGCAAATGTGAACGTAGCCTATGACACTAAATATTTCATTAGTACCCGTATGCCACAGTAATAACAAATTATTCAGCCACCAATTCTTGGAAATACTGGTTCATATATGCATGATTTAGCTTCTAAATATTGTAGGTTAAATACATGATTTTCCATGCATATTCGTAAATAAGTAATTTGGGGTTGGGTTTAGTCTAAAAATGTAAAGGCAAATAAAAAAAGATTAGTTATTGATATTGGAGATGGAGTCCATATGTTATAGTATCTAGCATCCATTGTAATAGCTAAAATGTTGCATATTCACAAAGGTTGTGGTGGGGAGATTATGATTAGAGACGAGACGATCTGGCAAAATTAAAATTCTTCTGTTCTTGTGAATTTTCACAGAGAATTGTTCTCCACAAATTTAATGTCCCTTCTTATTCTCTGGGTTCTCTGAAGCATAATAAATGTAAGATGTAAGAGTTTAAAAATATCTTTATGCTCACCTCTCCAGCACCTTCACTGCTCACAGTCACCCATCCAGTCCTCATCACATCTTCTGATCCCTTCTGCTTGCATTGCAATCTCTGGACTTCTCACACTGAGCCAGGACTAGCTCTGATGAGGGTGGAGAAGGACATAGAATATCAATGTGCACCAAGACCTTGCACGCACATAAGCAGGACCACTTCCGAGTCTAATCAGAGACAGAAATCCGGCTCAACGTGAGAGGTTGGGGGTTTCAGTGAAGCGGCGGGTACAAGGTGATGAGATGAAGACAGGACGGTTGATGGTGAGGAGCAGATAGTCCAAAGAGATTACTGGTAAGGTGAGTGTAATGATTTTTTTTTTCATCCTTTTAACAACCTTTAATTGATCAGAAAAAAATGAAAAAGAAATTGCTAAGTATGCTCGGAAACATTTTGGCAATTTGTAAAATTCGTGGGGTAAAATTCATTTCCGCTCAGATTTATTCTCTCTTTAGTTTTGATCTAATGGTGATATTATATCATTTTATTAAATGACAACTTATATTAATCATACCTGGTAGTTTGGTTTTATTGTGACTCTTGTAGATACGTTAAAAAACCTAAGCAGGTGCGTCTTTCTGCACCTATAGAATATCCCCCTTATGATGTGTCTGAAGGTCCATTTGGAAGAGAACACTGCTTTCTAGTCAGCTTATCCATCGAGAATTACTCCAAGGTACCTTTAGAAGAAAGTACATTTTGCCTGTTATTGGACATTTGTATTGCTTGGATGATTACATTACATGTCATAATGAAATAGAATTGCTGAATGGATATGTTAAAGATATCTCAATATTTTTCCCCTTAATCACGTCTTATTTTGTATTTCGTTTAGTGCAATTGTATTAAAATATCTACTGATCGTCGTCATCCCCAGTTTACAGGCGCCACTCTGATCTTCTTTTTGTTACTCATCTGTCCTGTCTCCAGTAAACTTCTATTAACCAGTCAAATGGCTGTGAAATCTTTTTAAATCCAGCTCAGGCAGAGCTCAGGTGTTTGTTACCTCAAGTTTATGAGATTTCTACTACTTCACTTAAATCAACTCCAGCCAGGCGTCTATTGTCTCCCCTACTTCTGAATTCCAACAAGCATTATTCCCAATTAAATATGAGGAGAACTGTTATAATGTATCTCAAAATATAAATATTTTATTAAGGGTAGATATTTGCCACATAGACTAAATACAAATACATATAATAGGATATGATAAAATAGTGTGATCCCCAAAAAAGAGTAGTAACAGTCGCAGGGTGGAACAGGACAACATATTATGCTAAATCTAATATATAAAGCTGAATGTCTGTATGTGTGTGTGTATGTATGTATGTATGTATGTCCGGGATTGGCATCTGAACCGTCGCAGCTACAGCCACAAAATTTTGCACAGTCACACGTCTGGACCCCGAGAGCGTCATAGGCTATGTTGTGAGGTGAAATTTTAACCCCGCGCTTTCCAATTCACCAAACAATTTTGCCCCTATCTACATAATGGGGAAAAAGTGAAAGGAAAAGTGTTGGAGGCGTCGCAGCTACAGGCACAAAATTTTGCACAGTCACACGTCTGGACCCTGAGAGCGTCAAAGCTATGTTGTGAGGTGAAATTTTAACCCTGCGCTTTCCAATTCACCAAACAATTTTGCCCCTATCTACATAATGGGGAAAAAATGAAAGGAAAAGTGTTGGAGGCAAATTAACAGCTGCCAGATGTGAACAAGGGGGACTTAAAGAATGACAGCGATGGCGCCAAAGAGTATATACTGTACAGTTGCTAAGGTGGGGCCCCAACATGGGATAATCACCACACCACCACGGGGATATGAACACACACACAAAATGCGCCACACACTACCATGTGCTCGAACACATATACCACCCTCAGCGCACATTTCACCACACATACACCAACCTCGCCACATAAAAGTAGAAACACAAAACTCGCCACGCGCAAAACTCTCCACATGCAAAACTCGCCACACGTGCAAAACTCACCTCATGGAAAACTCGCCACACGCAAAACTTGCACACGCAGAAAAATTGCCACACGCAGAAAAATTGACACATGCACAAAAGTTGTAACACATGCACAAGTTGCCTCACACAAAACTTGCACATACTCAAAAGGCACCACACATAAAACTCGCCACGCGCAAAACTCGCCATGCGCAAAACTTGCTGCACACAACTTGCTACACTAACCTGTCACATGCAACTCGACACACAAAAAGTTGCTACACGCATGTCACCACACAAAACTCATCTCACAAAAGTCTTTACATGCATGTCGCCACACGCAACTCAACACACACAACTTGACACACAAAACTCGCCCTAAAACACACACAAGTCTGGTATTATCCTTCAAAAATAAAAATCTGATTAATAAGCAGACAAACTACAAGAGCAACAAATGTACCATATAGGAATCCGGCAGCTGTCAGTCACATGACCTGTCTATTATGTGTATGTGTGAGCTAATATATACTGCCAGGGGGTGGGCTTACTGTTGGCTGGTGATTTATCAGGCTGCCATTTTAGCTTACAAATACTGAGGTAAAAATACTGACCAAATAACGTGTGAACGAGGGCTAATACAGGAGGAGATGACATACAGCTATATACTATATACAGGAGGAGATGACACACAGGTACAGTGCCTACAAGTAGTATTCAACCCCCTGCAGATTTAGCAGGTTTACACATTTGGAATTAACTTGGCATTGTGACATTTGGACTGTAGATCAGCCTGGAAGTGTGAAATGCACTGCAGCAAAAAAGAATGTTATTTCTTTGTTTATTTTTTTTTTAAATTGTGAAAAGTCTTTTCAGAGGGTCATTTATTATTCAACCCCTCAACCCATCAGAATTCTGTTTGGTTCCCCTAAAGTATTAAGAAGTAGTTCAGGCACAAAGAACAATGAGCTTCACATGTTTGGATTAATTATCTCTTTTTCCAGCCTTTTCTGACTATTTAAGACCCTCCCCAAACTTGTGAACAGCACTCAAACATGGTCAACATGGGAAAGACAAAGGAGCATTCCAAGGCCATAAGAGACAAGATCGTGGAGGGTCACAAGGCTGGCAAGGGGTACAAAACCCTTTCCAAAGAGTTGGGCCTACCTGTCTCCACTGTTGGGAGCATCATCCGGAAGTGGAAGGCTTATGGAACTACTGTTAGCCTTCCACGGCCTGGACAGCCTTTGAAAGTTTCCTCCCGTGTCGAGGCCAGACTTGTCCGAAGAGTCAAGGCTAACCCAAGGACAACAAGGAAGGAGCTCCGGGAAGATCTCATGGCAGTGGGGACATTGGTTTCAGTCAATACCATAAGTAACGTACTCCACCGCAATGGTCTCCGTTCCAGACGAGCCCGTAAGGTACCTTTACTTTCAAAGCGTCATGTCAAGGCTCGTCTACAGTTTGCTCATGATCACTTGGAGGACTCTGAGACTGACTGGTTCAAGGTTCTCTGGTCTGATGAGACCAAGATCGAGATCTTTAGTGCTAACCACACACGTGACGTTTGGAGACTGGATGGCACTGCATACGACCCCAAGAATACCATCCCTACAGTCAAGCATGGTGGTGGCAGCATCATGCTGTGGGGCTGTTTCTCAGCCAAGGGGCCTGGCCATCTGGTCCGCATCCATGGGAAGATGGATAGCACGGCCTACCTGGAGATTTTGGCCAAGAACCTCCGCTCCTTTATCAAGGATCTTAAGATGGGTCGTCATTTTATCTTCCAACAAGACAACGACCCAAAGCACACAGCCAAGAGAACCAAGGCCTGGTTCAAGAGGCAAAAAATCAAGGTGTTGCAGTGGCCTAGTCAGTCTCCTGACCTTAACCCAATTGAAAACTTGTGGAAGGAGCTCAAGATTAAAGTCCACATGAGACACCCAAAGAACCTAGATAACTTGGAGAAGATCTGCATGGAGGAGTGGGCCAAGATAACTCCAGAGACCTGTGCCGGCCTGATCAGGTCTTATAAAAGATGATTATTAGCTGTAATTGCAAACAAAGGTTATTCCACAAAATATTAAACCTAGGGGTTGAATAATAATTGACCCACACTTTTATGTTTAAAATTTATAAAAATTTAACTGAGCAACAAAACTTTTTGGTTTGTAAGATTTATGCATCTGTTAATAAATCCTGCTCTTGTTTGAAGTTTGAAGGCTCTAACTTATTTGCATCTTATTAAACCTGCTAAATCTGCAGGGGGTTGAATACTACTTGTAGGCACTGTATATACTATTTACAGGGGAGATGACACACAGGTATATACTATATACAGGAGGAGATGACACACAGATATATACTATATACAGGAGAGATGACACACAGGTATATACTATATAGAGGAGGAGATGACATACAGGTACATACTACATACAGGAGGAGATGACATACAGGTATATACTATATACAGGAGGAGATGACACACAGGTATATACTATATACAGGAGCAGATTACCTACAGGTATATAGTATATACAGGAGGAGATGACATACAGGTATATGCTATGTATAGGAGGAGATGACATACAGGTATATACTATATACAGGAGGAGATGACACACAGATATATACTATATATAGGTGAGATGACACACAGGTATATACTATATACAGGAGATTACATACAGGTATATCTAATATATAAAGCTGAATGTGTGTATGTATGTATGTGTGTATGTCCGGGATTGGCATCTGCACCGTCGCAGCTACAGCCACAAAATTTTGCACAGTCACACGTCTGGACCCCGAGAGCGTCATAGGCTATGTTGTGAGGTGAAATTTTAACCAATTCACCAAACAATTTTGCCCCTATCTACATAATGGGGAAAAAGTGAAGGGAAAAGTGTTGGAGGAAAATTGACAGCTGCCAGATGTGAACAATGAGGACTTAAAGAATGAGAGCGATGGCGACAAAGAGTATATACCGTACAGTTGCTAAGGTGGGGCCCCGACATGGGATACTCACCACACACGGGGATATGAACACAAACACAAAATGCGCCACACACTACCACGTGCTTGAACACATATACCACCCGCAGCACACATTTCACCACACACACACCAACCTCGCCACATAAAAGTCGAAACACAAAAGTCACCACTCAAAACTCGCAACGCGCAAAACTCGCTACATGCAAAACTCGCCATATGCAAAACTAGGCTCACGCAAAACTCGCCACACGTGCAAAACTCACCTCATGGAAAACTCACCTCATGCAAAACTTGCACACACAGAAAAATTGCCACATGTACAAAAGTTGCACCACATGCAAAAGTTGCCTCACACAAAACTTGCACATACTCAAAACGCACCACACATAAAACTCGCCACGCGCAAAACTCGCCATGCACAAATCTTGCTGCACACAACTTGCTACACTAACCTGTCACATGCAACTCGACACACAAAATGTTGCTACACGCATGTCGCCACACAAAACTCATCTCACAAAAGTCGCTACATGCATGTCGCCACACGCAACTCAACACACACAACTTGACACATGAAACTCGCCCTAAAACACACACAAGTCTGGTATTGTCCTTCAAAAATAAAAATCTGATTAATAAGCTGACAAACTACAAGAGCAACAAATGTACCATATAGGAAATACGGCAGCTGTCAGTCACATGACCTGTCTATTATGTGTATGTGTGAGCTAATATATACTGCCAGGGGTGGGGGCTTCCTGTTGGCTGGGGATTTATCAGGCGGCCAATAGCAACCAATCACAGCTCAGCTTCTATTTTGCTACGGTTAATTAACCTGAGCTCTGATTGGTTAATATAGGCAACAAAGACATTCTCAGTATAACAAAGCTAATATATGTTGTGAAATGCTTCTATTAGCTTAGTTTTTGCCTTTTAATAATTACATTTCTATCTATTTGTTTTGTGGTTTTTGTGTGCAGAATAAATTTTTGTTAACACATTCTATTTTGCTAACAGCAGTCATTAACCCGGGCGAAGCCGGGTAGTACAGCTAGTAATTACATATATATGTAGAAAGCAATGCACATAAGCAATGTAACTGTGAAGAAACCAGATTGTCTCTTAATTTCCCAGACAGCCATGTTTTTGCAAAGCCAAAAGAACTGGCTTTTTGTCTGAATATTGGCTTGTGAATTTAGGTGTTTGTGTCTGGTGGGTCAAGAGGACAGACTTGCCAACTGATATACTATCTAACATACCGTGTAAAGGTACCGTCATACTAAACGATATCGCTAGCGATCCGTGACGTTGCAGCGTCCTGGCTAGCGATATCGTTTAGTTTGACACGCAGCAGCGATCAGGATCCTGCTGTGATATCGCTGGTCGTTGAACAAAGTTCAGAACTTTATTTGGTCGTCAGACCGGCGTGTATCGTCGTGTTTGACACCAAAAGCAACGATACCAGCGATGTTTTACACTGGTAACCAGGGTAAACATCGGGTTACTAAGTGCAGGGCCGCGCTTAGTAACCCGATGTTTACCCTGGTTACCAGTGTAAAATGTAAAAAAAACAAACTACATACTCACCTTCGCGTCCCCCGGCGTCCGCTTCCACACTGACTGAGCGCCGTAAAGTGAAAGTGAAAGTACAGCACAGCGGTGACGTCACCGCTCTGCTGTTAGGGCCGGCGCTCAGTCAGTGAAGGAAGCGGACGCCGGGGGACGCGAATGTAAGTATGTACTGTTTGGTTTTTTTACATTTTACGCTGGTAACCAGGGTAAACATCGGGTTACTAAGCGCGGCCCTGTGCTTAGTAACCCGATGTTTACCCTGGTTACCCGGGGACCTCGGCATCGTTGGTCGCTGGAGAGCGGTCTGTGTGACAGCTCTCCAGCGACCAAACAGCGACGCTGCAGCGATCAGCATCGTTGTCTGTATCGCTGCAGCGTCGCTTAGTGTGACGGTACCTTAAGTCTGTAATAGTGACTGTACATTGAGTGTGTTAAGCTTTGTTTATTGATGTGTGCTTATATGCTAATAGTGCTACTTAATGCCATCACCATTGTTTACCTTATCTTGATGTTGGACTGAAAGACCCTGGGTAATTCTAAAAATATCTTACATGCCTTGGGTATAAAAAGACTCAGAGATCACATCCTGGGAGTCTGAAGTAAAACAGAGCTATCAGCAAGACATTCTGTAAACCACCCAACAGACAAGAGAAAGGACTGCAGCCAATTCATCATGGCACCATCACGAGAGACACTGATCTAGGATTCTATAGGATACAACCTAGGGGTTTTTGGCTCCGGTTCGAAGGACACAGATCTGATCCAATGACCATCTCTGAACCATGGATATGTTTGGAGAAAGCCAGGTATGGGACCCGCTGGTCGCCTGGTTCCATGGAGATGGTCAGATAAGCCAGGTGGTGGCTCTCGTGTCAACTGGCTTTGGACCTTGTATGGACTCTATGGACAGTTCTTGGTCATCTCCCTATGCTTGTTGTTACCCCTTCTCTGTGCGTTCATTCACAGATGGAGTAGTGACCCTGGGAGCTCTGACATCATGTCAACTGGCTTTGGACCTTGTATGGACTCTATGGACAGTTCTTGGTCATCTCCCTATGCTTGTCATTACCCCTTCTCTGTACGTTCATCCACAGATGGAGTAGCGACCCTGGGAGCTCTGACATCATGTCATACTGGAAATACGTGGAGACGCAGTGATATTTTATATGCGCCCATGTAACCAAACAATTCCGGTCATGGTGGGATTGTTCTGTTTGCTATTGTGTGTTGTGGTTCAATAAAGTATTGCCACACTGTTTTACCTTAACCCTGTGTTGTCTGTCTAGTGTATTGCCCACGGGGAGATACAGCGGGCATTCAGTGGTATGAGCCGTGGTCCATGCAGTCTTGCTAAAGACAGCCGGGCCAGCGGACGAGAGCACCCACTGACCCCGTTTCTCCACAGTAACTTAAACAGGTAGGACAATCAGTTAGTCACTTGTTTGTACCAAAACTAATAAGTTCCACCTATAACTATCACCATGTTTAGTGCTAGCATGCATTGCTAAAAACCATTACAATGTATCAGACATAAGTAGCATAAGAATAATCTCTTTGAGTCTGTATTTTTTCATATCTTTGATTGTGTGAATATATACTGGTGACCTATACTGTATAATCAAGCATTATTTCCAAGCTTTCCAAGCCCAGCCTTACTAGTCTAGTTTGCTTGGTGTTGTTAACAAATTGCTCTAGGCAAGCAAATTATTAACTTCCGTTTTCAGTGCTGTTCACACCTGATCTCTGTAATCAAGGTAATGCATCTCTTCAAGTGAGTCTCTAATTTGCCTAAACTTAACTGTTTTCCTGCAGTTAACAATTTCCTTTCTACCACTCCCAGTGTACAGTGTGTTCCAAATTGGATTTAACAGTCATAGAGATTTAATTGTTTTGTTTTTCAAATAAACTGGTGGAAGGTATTTACTGAAAAGCGTTAAATAGTGAAATGCCTTGGACACGGTATGAAAACATTAGATATTTCACGAAAACTTTAGAGTGATCATCATACTGTGAAGAGATTTGTGACTGAAACAGAGCACAGAGTTAATGCAGATAAAGGCATAATGAGGAAGGTTTCTACTAGAAAAAAATCATTGGATTAAGAGAGCAGCTGCCAAAATACCATTACAAAGCAGCAAACAGTTATTTGAAGCTGCTGGTGCCTCTGAAGTCCCTCGAACATCAAGGTGTAGTATCCTTCAAAAGCATGCTGTGGTGCATAAACCTACTATTCGGCCATCCCTAAACAGTGTTCACAAACATAAATGGTTGCAGTGGGCCCAGACATACATGAAGACTAACTTTCAAACCGTCTTGTTTACTGATGAGTGTCGAGCAACCCTGGTTGGTCCAGATGGATGGAGTAGTGGATGGTTGGTGGATGGCCACAATGTCCCAACAAGGCTGCCACGTCAGCAAGGAGGTGGAGGGGTCATGTTTTGGGCCGGAATCATGGGGGAACAGCTGGTAGGGTCCTTTAAGGTTCCTGAAGGTGTGAAAATGACCTCTGCAAAGTATATGGAGTTTCTGACTGACAACTTTCTTCCATGGTATACAATGCAGAAACGTGCCTTCAGGAGCAAAATCATCTTCATGCATGACAATGCACCATCTCATGCTGCAAAGAATACCTCTAAGTCATTGGCTGCTATGGGCATAAAAGGAGATAAACTCATGGTGTGGCCACCATATTCCCCTGACCTCAACCCTATAGAGAACCTATGGAGTATCATCAAGCAAAAGATCTATGAGGGTGGGAGGCAGTTCACATCAAAACAGCAGCTCTGGGAAGCTATTCTGACTTCATGCAAAGAAATACAAGCAGAAACTCTCCAAAAACTCACAAGGTCAATGGATGCAAGGATTGTTAAGGTGCTATCAAAGAAGGGTTCCTCTGTTAACATCTAACTTGTATAATATAAACTAGCTGGGTACAAATCCAAGAGATTAATAGTATATAGCGATTGGATAAAACGTAACCTTTATTGGGTCTGAGTATTAAAATGAATAAATATACCAATATCAAAAAAAGAAAAAAGGAAGGGAAACCCTAGTGCCCATGTGACCCTACCCGACACAGATGGGGAAAACAAACCAACAAGAACAGAAAAAACACACAACACGAATTCCTGACAGCACCAATGCAGCTAGCCAAGATATGAACAACTATTGTGTAGTTGTCATAATGACCTATGTTACACTAGCTGTATGTATATGGCTTTGCATATCAAAGGGAATATATCCTGATGTATAATTCCAATTCCTCGATGTACTGATCAGAGAAAATTAGTTCCAAAGGTCAATTAGTCACCCTATAACTGTCCTGTTTTAGCCTACACCCGGAACATATATGTTGGACCATAGAGCAATGTCTGCTATTCAAACCATAATTGAAACTGAGTACATACTGGATATGTGGAACTATATACAAACGGTACTATAATCAATCAGTGCCATATGAAGCTGTCAGTAATATATAGCAGCATTTAAGAGGCATATATCACAAACTACCTAGAACCATCATTATACCCAAACACAATCGGGACCCTGCAGCCCCATGACCTATTCATGAGCATCCCCCTAGTGTATGCTGGTATGGTTCCGGTGTTTGTAAATGAACAACCTATGCAAGGTCAAGCACCATCATGTGCCAATATATAAAACAACTTAATGGAATGATCTCACCCGGATGTTGAAGAGAAACCTCCTGTCTCTCATCGGGTAAGAATGCCTCTACTGCAACTAGCGTCTCCCGACGCGTTTCGTCCGTTATGGACTCATCAGGGGAGTATGATAAGCTGTGGCTGCCGCTTAGTCAGTTTCCCCGCTTCTGTGATTTATAAAACTTCATGCACGGAGGTGCGTCCATGCGGCTCCGCCTCTGGCGTGTGACACACTTCCCATGCTTCACAAAATACTTCCGGTATTACGGAGCATTCGTACGGACCACATGGCGCCGGTTACTATGGAGATGAAAACGCTAAGCGCTCATATCCACGCCCCGGTGCCGCCCGGAGTACTGTCATTAATGCCCCGTATCGTAAAGTATATAATGTAAGGCCCGTCAACGGACCTATCACACTATGTGCAGATACATTCCTGTCTGTGCCCCAATATATAATTTGGACAGAGACAATGTGCCACACTTGCCGAATGGACAGTTTTTCACACTGTCCCATCCGCCCAATGATATGGTCAGGTATCTAGCAGGCTATGATGTTACAAATGATTCAGAAGTCTGCAGAGACCCGATGCTGTCCTTAGTACGGATACTTAATGGGCCAATAATAAAACCAAATGGTATTAGAGAGCCCAGCTCAAAGGTGACACTAACCAATGTGATTACTCACTAGATATCTCGACAAACTTGGTACTCGCAAATGACAGCGATGGTGAGAAAAAGGAGAGAAACCGGTATATTGTTACAAAGAAGGAATGGGGATTCAAACCAGTGACCTGAATGTGTTAATACGTGAGGGACACCACCGACATTAGGATTTCATACTAAAAGAAATGAAGGAAGGCGCCCTATTGTGCCCTTTCAGTGTTCCTGCGTCTCTTGTGCCCTACCTATCGCGGAGGTTGGCACCCTAAGAGACCCTGCGCAGATGGCGCCCCCACTCAACGTGGACTGTCCCTCCCTATCTGTCCCTATTATCCCTATTTAGGACAGCCAGGGGAGAAAAGATGTATTAAGGCATGATGTATAACATATATCTATTAAATCTTGATCATAAACAATAGAGGGTAGGTGGATATATGTACCTAGATAATGTTAGGGATAACAGCTCACCTGCCTGCCGCGGGGGTTGGCACCCTTAAACCTGACGCCCTGGCGCCCCCACTCCTCGACGGCTCTCCCTCCCTATTAGTCCCTGAAGCCTAATCAAAGGCATGTTGTGGTGTATAAGGAGGGGAAAAGTTTATAAGAAACAACTGTAGGGCTGCAATTCATTCAGTCCCATTGGTTGGACCGTTTTTAGATAAAAAATCCATCTGCTTTCCCTCTGAAGAATTACCTTGTCCCAATCACCTCCTCTGTTGGGCGGTAAAACTTTGTCTATGCCCACGAAACTTATCTTTTTAGGATCACCATTATGAAACACATTCATATGAGTTGCCACCGGGGTCTCTCTCTTTTTGGCAATATCTCGAAGATGTTCACCCACCCTTTTCCGAAACTCCCTTTTAGTTTTTCCCACATATTCAATGCCACACTCGCATTTGGCTTTGTAAATGACACCCTTTGTACGACAATTAATGAAATGTCGAATAAGATAAGACATTCCCGTTACATTGCTTGAAAAATTTTTTGTAATCTGAATGGAAGGACACATCTTACAGTTACCACATCTAAAACAGCCCTTGGTATGGTCCAAATGTGAGTTCAAACTCTTTGTAGGATCATAGTAACTGTGGACCAGCCTGTCACCCAGGGATCTCCCTTTGCTATAGGTGATTTGTGGATAAGGGGCAACATGTGCCTTGATGTCTTGATCCATCAGAAGAATTGGCCAATGTTTTTGGACAATGTCTCTCATGTCATTTGCTCCATTACAATACCTTGTAATCAAGCGAATGGTAGTGTCAATTTCTGATTTAGGTTTAGATGTCAATAAATCTTTTCTTTCTCTCTTGATGGTATCCTTGTAAGCCTTTCTCAATACCCCTTCTGGATACCCTCTGTCCAGAAACCTGGTGCGGAGGTCATTGGCCTGTTCCTGGAAGGAGCTCTGGTCCGAGCAGTTTCTACGAATTCGTAGATACTGGCCTTTAGGAATACCCCTCTTCAGTGGTACAGGATGGTTACTTTCCCACCGAAGAAGTGAATTCGTGGCCGTGTCTTTCCTATGAGTTTTGGTAAGAATTGCTCCGTTACTACCTCTCTCTATACAAATGTCCAAAAACGCCAACTTCGTTGGGCTTGCCTCATGTGTGAAGTGGAGGCCAATATTGTTCTCATTCAAGCCTTCTACAAAGGTATTGAATTCCCCAATTTCACCTTTCCAGATAACCAGCACGTCATCAATGTACCTTAGCCATAATATTATCCTTTCGTCAAGACCAGAGGTACATTCTCCAAAGACCGTTGTTTCCTCCCACCAGCCCAGGAGCAGATTGGCATACGAAGGTGCACAAGGGCTACCCATCGCGGTGCCCCTGAGCTGGTGGAAGTACTTACGGTCAAATAAAAAAACATTTTTTGTGAGACAAAACTCCAAAACCTCCAGTACAAATTTGTTGTGTCTAGCATATTGTGTGCCCCTTGTGCTGAGGTAATAATTCACAGCCAGCAGACCTTTACTGTGTGGGATGGAGGAATATAGCGCTTCCACATCTATGCTAGCTAATATCATGTCATCCTCTAAAAAAATCCCATCCAATTTACCTAAGAGGTCGGTAGTGTCCCGCACGTAAGAGTCCAAAGCATATACAAAAGGCTTGAGGATTTTGTCTACATAAATCCCTAGCCTCTCCGTGAGGCTGTTGTTACCTGAAACTATAGGTCTTCCTTTGAGGGGGGTTACCCCTTTATGAATTTTCGGGAGACAGTAGAAGGTGGGGGTAACCGGATTTTTTGGTATGAGAAAGTCTCTCTCCTCCTTCCCCACCACACCGTCCCTAAACCCCTTCTCAATGATAGCTGTCAATTCAGATAAAAAAGGGACCATGGGATTGTAACCCAGAACCCTATATTCCTCCTTCCTGTCCAATAGTGAAAGGCACATCGTTCGGTAATCATCGGTATTCATAATTACCACATTCCCCCCTTTATCGGAGGGTTTTATTGTGATGTTATGATCTTTCTCAAGTCTACAGAGACATGCCATTTCACCCTTAGACATGTTAAATTGACCCCTTCTCTTGTTTTCGGGCAATTTCATAATATCCTCAGTGACTAGGTTAAGGAAAATGTCAATAGATCCAAGATCACCCATTGGAGGGGGCATCCTGGTACTTTTATTTCTTAGGTCCGTAAAAGGGCCAGTACCATCCTGATTAGGGATGGGATCGCTCAAATGAAATAACAGTTGTACATCTGGGAGCAGTTCATCCGGAATGCCCAATTCAGTGCATTTTCTCCTATCCTCTTTGAGAAAAAACTTTTTCCATTTCAATCGTCTCACAAATAAATTCATGTCCTTAATTACCTCGAAAATATCCATGTCCGAGGTGGGGACAAATGACAGGCCTTTACTTAATAGACACATTTCCTCAGAATCTAAGGGTCTAGATGATAAATTAATGACCCGTAGGTTTATGTCGGGGGGTTGGTGCGACTCCTGAGAGGGTAACTGAGTTCTAAAAAACAGTTTTTTGGGGGGGATTTTTTGTTACTGCCTCGCCCCCAGCTGTTACCTCTACCTCTCCCTCTCCCTTTTCCCCTCTGTCCACTTGGTCGTGTGTCACAATCAGAAAACTCGGCCTCCGAAGAGGAGATGTCCGTCTCTACTCTCCGGGTAAACCTGGTTGTGGAGAAGGAGTATGCTCTATTTTCTTTAAAGTCCTGAAGGTCTCTAATAAAGAATTTATGCTTTTTATCTTTAAGATGGTATTGAAACCTTTCCAGTGTATTATGCAATAATATTTCCTTTTTTGAGAACTCTGATTCGGAAGAAAAATTTTTTGTGGTTTCTATTTGTTCCTTTAATAAATCGTTCAGACCAGTCAGGTTTTGTTTTTCTTCTTCTAACAATAATTTCATTAGTCTCAAAGAGCTTTCAGTCGCCTCCTTCTCCCACTTAACAAGTAAAGCCGGATTCTTATAGCGATACCCAGGTGCCAATGTAATTCTGAGGTGTCGAGGAACAATTCCGGACCTAATGTAGTTGTCTAAACTCTGTACCTCCCACCAGGACGCTATTTGATCTTTATAAGTTTTTGTCAATTCTTTGAATGCTCCATTAAATGAGGGGACATATTTCTTCTGCATATAGGTTTTATCAGAGAACACATCTGAAGCCTCTGCAAACCACTGATTTGTGTCAATGCCTGTAGTCAAAAAACCTGCCATATCACTCAAATAATATAAACTAGCTGGGTACAAATCCAAGAGATTAATAGTATATAGCGATTGGATATCTGAATTGACAGCTATCATTGAGAAGGGGTTTAGGGACGGTGTGGTGGGGAAGGAGGAGAGAGACTTTCTCATACCAAAAAATCCGGTTACCCCCACCTTCTACTGTCTCCCGAAAATTCATAAAGGGGTAACCCCCCTCAAAGGAAGACCTATAGTTTCAGGTAACAACAGCCTCACGGAGAGACTAGGGATTTATGTAGACAAAATCCTCAAGCCTTTTGTATATGCTTTGGACTCTTACGTGCGGGACACTACCGACCTCTTAGGTAAATTGGATGGGATTTTTTTAGAGGATGACATGATATTAGCTAGCATAGATGTGGAAGCGCTATATTCCTCCATCCCACACAGTAAAGGTCTGCTGGCTGTGAATTATTACCTCAGCACAAGGGGCACACAATATGCTAGACACAACAAATTTGTACTGGAGGTTTTGGAGTTTTGTCTCACAAAAAATGTTTTTTTATTTGACCGTAAGTACTTCCACCAGCTCAGGGGCACCGCGATGGGTAGCCCTTGTGCACCTTCGTATGCCAATCTGCTCCTGGGCTGGTGGGAGGAAACAACGGTCTTTGGAGAATGTACCTCTGGTCTTGACGAAAGGATAATATTATGGCTAAGGTACATTGATGACGTGCTGGTTATCTGGAAAGGTGAAATTGGGGAATTCAATACCTTTGTAGAAAGCTTGAATGAGAACAATATTGGCCTCCACTTCACACATGAGGCAAGCCCAACGAAGTTGGCGTTTTTGGACATTTGTATAGAGAGAGGTAGTAACGGAGCAATTCTTACCAAAACTCATAGGAAAGACACGGCCACGAATTCACTTCTTCGGTGGGAAAGTAACCATCCTGTACCACTGAAGAGGGGTATTCCTAAAGGCCAGTATCTACGAATTCGTAGAAACTGCTCGGACCAGAGCTCCTTCCAGGAACAGGCCAATGACCTCCGCACCAGGTTTCTGGACAGAGGGTATCCAGAAGGGGTATTGAGAAAGGCTTACAAGGATACCATCAAGAGAGAAAGAAAAGATTTATTGACATCTAAACCTAAATCAGAAATTGACACTAACATTCGCTTGATTACAAGGTATTGTAATGGAGCAAATGACATCAGAGACATTGTCCAAAAACATTGGCCAATTCTTCTGATGGATCAAGACATCAAGGCACATGTTGCCCCTTATCCACAAATCACCTATAGCAAAGGGAGATCCCTGGGTGACAGGCTGGTCCACAGTTACTATGATCCTACAAAGAGTTTGAACTCACATTTGGACCATACCAAGGGCTGTTTTAGATGTGGTAACTGTAAGATGTGTCCTTCCATTCAGATTACAAAAAATTTTTCAAGCAATGTAACGGGAATGTCTTATCTTATTCGACATTTCATTAATTGTCGTACAAAGGGTGTCATTTACAAAGCCAAATGCGAGTGTGGCATTGAATATGTGGGAAAAACTAAAAGGGAGTTTCGGAAAAGGGTGGGTGAACATCTTCGAGATATTGCCAAAAAGAGAGAGACCCCGGTGGCAACTCATATGAATGTGTTTCATAATGGTGATCCTTAAAAGATAAGTTTCGTGGGCATAGACAAAGTTTTACCGCCCAACAGAGGAGGTGATTGGGACAAGGTAATTCTTCAGAGGGAAAGCAGATGGATTTTTTATCTAAAAACGGTCCAACCAATGGGACTGAATGAATTGCAGCCCTACAGTTGTTTCTTATAAACTTTTCCCCTCCTTATACACCACAACATGCCTTTGATTAGGCTTCAGGGACTAATAGGGAGGGAGAGCCGTCGAGGAGTGGGGGCGCCAAGGCGTCAGGTTTAAGGGTGCCAACCCCCGCGGCAGGCAGGTGAGCTGTTATCCCTAACATTATCTAGGTACATATATCCACCTACCCTCTATTGTTTATGATCAAGATTTAATAGATATATGTTATACATCATGCCTTAATACATCTTTTCTCCCCTGGCTGTCCTAAATAGGGATAATAGGGACAGATAGGGAGGGACAGTCCACGTTGAGTGGGGGCGCCATCTGCGCAGGGTCTCTTAGGGTGCCAACCTCCGCGATAGGTAGGGCACAAGAGACGCAGGAACACTGAAAGGGCACAATAGGGCGCCTTCCTTCATTTCTTTTAGTATGAAATCCTAATGTCGGTGGTGTCCCTCACGTATTAACACATTCAGGTCACTGTTAACCTACAACATAATGCACAACTCAAAAAATCATAATCAACATGTTTTTATTTAATATTAGAAGAGAAAATATATAACATATACAAAAGGGAAAACAAAAACCAGGAGGAAAAAGGAGTGCGGGATAGCACAACGGACTAATGTTGCTATACAGTCTGGCTCATAAAGTCAGATCGGAATAGGGGTATGTACCCAATCAAACATCACAAAGTATCCTTAATTAGTATCCACAAATTATTTTATAGTGCCTGTCAGATCTGAAAAGGGAGGGACACTATGGTACAGCTTCTGAATGGTCTCACAATAATAATATAGATCACAATACAGTGTAAGTAATTCAGTGAGAACCACACATCTCAGATAACATAATAGTACAATGTAACCACCTATCATTCATACGCCAGATAGATCAGGAAAACTATATACTGTAGTGGAATACTAACCGTGTGTATGGTCCAGTGATAGCCCGCACCTGCCCGACGCGCGTTTCGCCTGAGCTTTGACGAGGGAATGAACTGAAAACTAGAGGAGTCGTATTTAACCGGAAGTGAGCCAATCGGAAGTTGCCTGCATAGTAAGTGAGCGGTGAACAGCTGAGACAGGCGCGTGTGTTTGACCATGCATGGTAACGCCGGAGCTCAACTCCACCCATGACGCGTCTCCAAGGAGCGCACCACGTGGGGGAGAAAAGCAACAGCGTGCGCTCCAGACTGGAACGCATAAGGCGCCGATAATCTATCAGAGTGTGGCAAGTGGAGGTGACGTGCTAACATGTGATTTGTATTTGACAACATTACTGACTTGCCAAGAAGATGTGACTCACTAAAGAAGTGATATAAACTTGAACCATGATTGAAATACAATAGATAACAGCATGATAAAAACATTAGAGGTGAAATATATGAAATAACAAAAAAATAAACGCACCAGAAGTATAATATATATTCTACAGCGTCAGTGAGTCAAAACTGTGAAAAAGTTATAAATAGTACAATATATAGATTCATTAACAATATGAATCTCATCAATAAAGTGCATACTAAAGTGCATAACATTAGTGTACAAATACCGGCAACATCGGTTAATACAGACAATAGAATACAATCAAATATGACAATATAAGAAATATAAATATGGCGAAAGATCTAAAAATGTAGATAAGGAGAAAAATGGGAAACAGAAGAAAACAATAATTAGTACAAAATAAATATATATAATATATTACAAAACAACCATGCATATGGACAAAAATAAATATATTTATATATATACATGCAACACACTGGTCCAATAAAAAAGAAGAACACGTGAAAAAACTCAAATATCATACATATAAATGAGCATATACTAACACAACCAAACACCTATCTCTATTCCATGCCCACATAATCCATAGTAATATCCATAGGTATGGGCATATGTAGCCACAGTATTCTATTCAACATGGAAAATATTCTATATATATAGATTGTGTACATCTATATTCTCATGCATGCCCACTCATACATAATACACAAGTTCAGAAAGAACATATACATCCAAATATCTTGATCATATAAATATTAATAAGTCCAGATTAGATATCATAAATAAATTTTTTCTTGTACAAAAGTATCACATGTATAGATAGGATTGGACCAAAGAATAAAAAGAAAAACAAAAGGAGAGACACAAATTAAGAAGGAAAATTAGGCACAAATAGGCAAAGATAAATAAACCAAGACATATAAAAATATGTTAAAACATATGTATATAAAAGATTGCATAAGCACACATATACACACATAAATACACAAATGTACACATAAATATTTAAAAACAGAACATCAGGCCAGCAATGAGGGAGGAATGTATCAAAGAAATGGGACAAAACTCATGGTCTCATTAAGACCTCTTGGTGCCATAGTATCCAAAATATTAATCCATCGCAGTTCTTTTTGAGCCAAAATTCTTTTCCAATCGCCACCCCGGCTATCAATGATCACTTTATCTATACCACTCACCTTGAAGTTGGAAGGATCAGAGTTGTGGTATAATTTGTAGTGCCTAGGGATAGTTTTTAGCTCATCAATGTTGGTAGATTCAGCTGCTGCTATAATGTCCAAGACATGTTCGCGAACTCTCCTACGAAGTTCGCGTGATGTCAGTCCTATATATAGCTTATTGCACGGACATTTGGCGCTGTATATGACACCAATGGTTTTACATGAAATACTGTGAGTAATGGACAGCTATGAATAAATATTGGAATTTACTGAAACTGGATATCTCTTTATCTGGGCATATTTCGTCACATCCCACAATTACTTATCGGAGATCTCAAAACATCAAGGACATTCTTGTTAGGAGTAATTTTGAACCAAGGGTAAAAAATCTCTTTGAATCAAAAGGACCCCCCTGGGGATGTAAGTCGTGTGGGTCATGTGTAGCATGCCCAAACATTGAGACTACGAAAACTTTTTCTAATTCCTCTAATTCTAAAAATTACAAAATTACTCACAGTATTTCATGTAAAACCATTGGTGTCATATACAGCGCCAAATGTCCGTGCAATAAGCTATATATAGGACTGACATCACGCGAACTTCGTAGGAGAGTTCGCGAACATGTCTTGGACATTATAGCAGCAGCTGAATCTACCAACATTGATGAGCTAAAAACTATCCCTAGGCACTACAAATTATACCACAACTCTGATCCTTCCAACTTCAAGGTGAGTGGTATAGATAAAGTGATCATTGATAGCCGGGGTGGCGATTGGAAAAGAATTTTGGCTCAAAAAGAACTGCGATGGATTAATATTTTGGATACTATGGCACCAAGAGGTCTTAATGAGACCATGAGTTTTGTCCCATTTCTTTGATACATTCCTCCCTCATTGCTGGCCTGATGTTCTGTTTTTAAATATTTATGTGTACATTTGTGTATTTATGTGTGTATATGTGTGCTTATGCAATCTTTTATATACATATGTTTTAACATATTTTTATATGTCTTGGTTTATTTATCTTTGCCTATTTGTGCCTAATTTTCCTTCTTAATTTGTGTCTCTCCTTTTGTTTTTCTTTTTATTCTTTGGTCCAATCCTATCTATACATGTGATACTTTTGTACAAGAAAAAATTTATTTATGATATCTAATCTGGACTTATTAATATTTATATGATTAAGATATTTGGATGTATATGTTCTTTCTGAACTTGTGTATTATGTATGAGTGGGCATGCATGAGAATATAGATGTACACAATCTATATATATAGAATATTTTCCATGTTGAATAGAATACTGTGGCTACATATGCCCATACCTATGGATATTACTATGGATTATGTGGGCATGGAATAGAGATAGGTGTTTGGTTGTGTTAGTATATGCTCATTTATATGTATGATATTTGAGTTTTTTCACGTGTTCTTCTATTTATTGGACCAGTGTGTTGCATGTATATATATAAATATATTTATTTTTGTCCATATGCATGGTTGTTTTGTAATATATTATATATATTTATTTTGTACTAATTATTGTTTTCTTCTGTTTCCCATTTTTCTCCTTATCTACATTTTTAGATCTTTCGCCATATTTATATTTCTTATATTGTCATATTTGATTGTATTCTATTGTCTGTATTAACCGATGTTGCCGGTATTTGTACACTAATGTTATGCACTTTAGTATGCACTTTATTGATGAGATTCATATTGTTAATGAATCTATATATTGTACTATTTATAACTTTTTCACAGTTTTGACTCACTGACGCTGTAGAATATATATTATACTTCTGGTGCGTTTATTTTTTTGTTATTTCATATATTTCACCTCTAATGTTTTTATCATGCTGTTATCTATTGTATTTCAATCATGGTTCAAATTTATATCACTTCTTTAGTGAGTCACATCTTCTTGGCAAGTCAGTAATGTTGTCAAATACAAATCACATGTTAGCACGTCACCTCCACTTGCCACACTCTGATAGATTATCGGCGCCTTATGCGTTCCAGTCTGGAGCGCACGCTGTTGCTTTTCTCCCCCACGTGGTGCGCTCCTTGGAGACGCGTCATGGGTGGAGTTGAGCTCCGGCGTTACCATGCATGGTCAAACACACGCGCCTGTCTCAGCTGTTCACCGCTCACTTACTATGCAGGCAACTTCCGATTGGCTCACTTCCGGTTAAATACGACTCCTCTAGTTTTCAGTTCATTCCCTCGTCAAAGCTCAGGCGAAACGCGCGTCGGGCAGGTGCGGGCTATCACTGGACCATACACACGGTTAGTATTCCACTACAGTATATAGTTTTCCTGATCTATCTGGCGTATGAATGATAGGTGGTTACATTGTACTATTATGTTATCTGAGATGTGTGGTTCTCACTGAATTACTTACACTGTATTGTGATCTATATTATTATTGTGAGACCATTCAGAAGCTGTACCATAGTGTCCCTCCCTTTTCAGATCTGACAGGCACTATAAAATAATTTGTGGATACTAATTAAGGATACTTTGTGATGTTTGATTGGGTACATACCCCTATTCCGATCTGACTTTATGAGCCAGACTGTATAGCAACATTAGTCCGTTGTGCTATCCCGCACTCCTTTTTCCTCCTGGTTTTTGTTTTCCCTTTTGTATATGTTATATATTTTCTCTTCTAATATTAAATAAAAACATGTTGATTATGATTTTTTGAGTTGTGCATTATGTTGTAGGTTAATATTATTCTTTAATGCACACCACACATTCATTTGTGTATATATGTGTACACATTCAGGTCACTGGTTTGAATCCCCATTCCTTCTTTGTAACAATATACCGGTTTCTCTCCTTTTTCTCACCATCGCTGTCATTTGCGAGTACCAAGTTTGTCGAGATATCTAGTGAGTAATCACATTGGTTAGTGTCACCTTTGAGCTGGGCTCTCTAATACCGTTTGGTTTTATTATTGGCCCATTAAGTATCCGTACTAAGGACAGCATCGGGTCTCTGCAGACTTCTGAATCATTTGTAACATCATAGCCTGCTAGATACCTGACCATATCATTGGGCGGATGGGACAGTGTGAAAAACTGTCCATTCGGCAAGTGTGGCACATTGTCTCTGTCCAAATTATATATTGGGGCACAGACAGGAATGTATCTGCACATAGTGTGATAGGTCCGTTGACGGGCCTTACATTATATACTTTACGATACGGGGCATTAATGACAGTACTCCGGGCGGCACCGGGGCGTGGATATGAGCGCTTAGCGTTTTCATCTCCATAGTAACCGGCGCCATGTGGTCCGTACGAATGCTCCGTAATACCGGAAGTATTTTGTGAAGCATGGGAAGTGCGTCACACGCCAGAGGCGGAGCCGCATGGACGCACCTCCGTGCATGAAGTTTTATAAATCACAGAAGCGGGGAAACTGACTAAGCGGCAGCCACAGCTTATCATACTCCCCTGATGAGTCCATAACGGACGAAACGCGTCGGGAGACGCTAGTTGCAGTAGAGGCATTCTTACCCGATGAGAGACAGGAGGTTTCTCTTCAACATCCGGGTGAGATCATTCCATTAAGTTGTTTTATATATTGGCACATGATGGTGCTTGACCTTGCATAGGTTGTTCATTTACAAACACCGGAACCATACCAGCATACACTAGGGGGATGCTCATGAATAGGTCATGGGGCTGCAGGGTCCCGATTGTGTTTGGGTATAATGATGGTTCTAGGTAGTTTGTGATATATGCCTCTTAAATGCTGCTATATATTACTGACAGCTTCATATGGCACTGATTGATTATAGTACCGTTTGTATATAGTTCCACATATCCAGTATGTACTCAGTTTCAATTATGGTTTGAATAGCAGACATTGCTCTATGGTCCAACATATATGTTCCGGGTGTAGGCTAAAACAGGACAGTTATAGGGTGACTAATTGACCTTTGGAACTAATTTTCTCTGATCAGTACATCGAGGAATTGGAATTATACATCAGGATATATTCCCTTTGATATGCAAAGCCATATACATACAGCTAGTGTAACATAGGTCATTATGACAACTACACAATAGTTGTTCATATCTTGGCTAGCTGCATTGGTGCTGTCAGGAATTCGTGTTGTGTGTTTTTTCTGTTCTTGTTGGTTTGTTTTCCCCATCTGTGTCGGGTAGGGTCACATGGGCACTAGGGTTTCCCTTCCTTTTTTCTTTTTTTGATATTGGTATATTTATTCATTTTAATACTCAGACCCAATAAAGGTTACGTTTTATCCAATCGCTATATACTAACATCTAACTTGGCCTGTTAGGATGTTTTGGAGTTAAATAGCTTTTTTGTTCAGTGAATGTGACCTCCTAATGCTGCAAATTCCACAAATTAGCATTTTCAGTTCTTTAAAACATATTAAATGTTTAGAAATTCTACTGTGCATAACAATTTGGAACAGTACATTTTGAGTTTTTATTCATTTTGGAGATTATACTGTTATCAATGGGAGGTTTCTTCAATAAAATTCGATGTATACTCTAATGGGTGATGACTTTTATTAGACTGACTGTCATTTGCACCGACCATTTAGGAAAATCCGAGAAAAATATAATTTGCATAATAATTTGGAACATTGTGTATATACCTTGCTAGAAACCATTGCCCTACTGGAAAATAACAGACTGCATCATTTACTTCTCTATTACGCCTGTATTTAACAATTGACCTATTGGAAGATACCAGACTCCATTCATGTGTTTAACTGCTTCTTTGCCAGAAGATTCCAGTTAACCTCCCGGTACTTACCTGCACGCAACCTCCAATCCTCACAAGATCTCCTTCTCTACTCCCCTCTCCTCTTCCCACAATAGCATACAAGATTGCTCTCGTGCATCACTCCTACTCTGGAACTCTCTACCCCAACACATCAGACTCTCGCCTACTGTGGAAACCTTGAAAAAGAACCTGAAGACCCACCTCTTCCGACAAGCCTACAACCTGCAGTAACAACCGACAGACCAAACCGCTGCACGACCAGCTCTACCCTCGCCTACTGTATTCTCACCCATCCCTTGTAGATTGTGAGCCCTCGTGGGCAGGGTCCTCTCTCCTCCTGTACCAGTCGTGACTTGTATTGATTAAGATTATTGTACTTGTTTTTTATTATGTATACCACTCCTCACATGTAAAGAGCTATGGAATAAATGGCGCTATAATAATAAATAATAATTTTCCTGTGTATATGCACACACCCGTGTCTCTGCTGCATCTGTGCTACCTGCTTTGCTTGCTTCTCTGTTGTCCTGCATAACCTGCCCTGGTACTCACTGAGTTATGTGTGATTGGTCAAAACCAGCTACGATGCACTATTGCTTACAGTCTGTGCTGCTCACCCATACCTCCAGACCTATGGTTTTGAGAATCTACCTCACCAGGTAAGCCTATAACACTGGTGTCCCATTTCAGTGATCTTCAGCTTTGCTGGCTCACACTATTAGGGTATAAGAACCAAAATGAAGAAAACGAACTATGCTCCACACCCAAACTCAGGCATGTCTGATTTCAGATTACATTGGCCAGTCAGTGAGATACTTTGGTGGTACAGTTGCTGTGGAAAATGGCAAGTGAAAGCTTTTGCAGAACTGTTTCATAGGCTAAGTTAATGAACTGGAGGCACAAGTGTAGAATGTACAGACTAGTTGAGTTTTATTTCTCACCTGGTGTGCTGGATCCTCAAGGCATTTGGTCCAGGTTTGCAGTTCTAAGCAGCATAGACGGATGACATTGGTGCAGCGGGGAGATCCAGAAGGAACAACGGAAGCTGTTGTGGCAGAACGGCTACAGGAGGAGCATCCAGAAGTCACAGGGTCCAATGAAGAGTAGTTGAGATTACAAAAATGGGCGTAGCAGAATTGAAATCCTCAAGGATACAGAGGAGACTCATAAATGAGAAACCATTGCACAATTATATGGTTGGATTGATATATCACAGACCACATTGTAGAGCTGAAAGCAGTATTGCACAATTGACTTTGTGATACAAAAGAGCTTAGTTTGTCACAGAGTCCAATGCAGAGCTGCCAGCAGTAAAGCAGAGTTGCCCAGCGATATAGTAGAGATGGGTTTATCACAAAGTCCAAAGCAGAGCTAGTCAGTATTGTGTAGCTAGTCACAAAGTCCACAGGAGACTGTCCACATCAGCGGCAGGGATACCAACTACATGAATACTCAGGCAGTGTTCTGCCTCCTACACCAGCCTGTGAGGCCTAGAAGTGTGATCTCACAGTACAGTGCAAGGTGCCATGGTAGCCCGATGTGCAGATGGAGCAGGAGGAGTATGCCGAGTACAACACTAGAGAAAAGACAAGTGAGTAACACTGAGGTTGGTAACAGATGTCAGGCAAGAGCAGACTGTGCCATCATGGAGAAAAAAAGGAGAAGCCAGGACCGGGTAATGGAAGTCGGGCACAACAGGAATACAATACCATGATGTATAGTTGAATTGTGACAAGCCAGAGGTCTAAACTGGTGAAGTCACTCACATGAAAACGGGTTAAACCATAACACCTGGCACAAAGGCCAGATTTTAAATAGTGATTAGGAGCAGTTTTTTTGCCCATCAGCTCTTTACACCCACACATGCATGATCTGGCAATCCTACCCATCATGAGCTTCATTCCTGACAGTGACTGGAGAAGAGAAGACAAAGACATGACATGGTTGTATGGCATTGGCAAGTCTTGGTCTTCTCTTATCAACCACCATTGGGACTGAAGCTCATGGTCGGTAGGAATGACAGTAGAAGTAACATGTTGAGAAGAGAAAGACAGGATATTACCAGCCATGTAAGTTTATAACAGAACCAAATTTAGTAGTTTCTTCTACACTAAAACTTTATTCATTGAGTTATGGTTCCGATAGACTGAATCTATGCAGGAACTATAACTTTAGATTGGCCATCAATGTTTGAGGAGTAGTGGTCTGACCCATGGTGTTCAATAAAATAAGAGGACGAGCTGCACATCAGTCAGCGCAACATCCTCCTCATCCTTTATATTTACACAGAGGCTCATCTGTAAAAAAAAGCAAAACCTGTTATATTAACACATGGTTGCAAATTGCGAATGATTAGATAAGAATTTGGCAAAGTGTCTTGGCAAATAAATGAGCTTTATGTGTCCATTCAAGGAAGAAAAGGATGTAGGCAGTCACAAATGCTGAAATGTGTGTTCATTTGTGCTGAGTCATCATTATAAACTTATAATAATTTAACCCAATAATTATGGATGCAACGGAGCTAAGATTAAATTACATATCTAAAATATTTCTAGTAAAATATCAAAAGGGATTCTCAAGACTATATTTAATGGAGACAAGCTATCTTAATCATTCGTGAAATCTGACATCAAAGTCCCAGGTTCAAGTCCCACATAAGACAAAGTCCTCAAGGAGTTTGTATGTTCTCTCCAGTTTCCTCCAGGTTCTCCGGTTTCCTCCAAAACTCCAAAGACATACGAGTAGGGAACCTAGATTGTGAGCCCCAAGGGGAATAGTGATTATAATGTCTGTAAAGCGTTGCGGAATATGATAGCGCTATATAAGTGAGTAAAATAAATAAATACATTTGGCAAAATCGGATAAAGATTATCGAACGTTATGAATTTGTTACTGCAAGATTAAATTAATCTACCTATATTTATACAATATACATACACGAGTCACTCATAGCATTAAAATCAGCTGGCTGATATTGGGAACATCCCCTTGTGCTGCTAAAACAGTTCTGAGCTGTCAAGGCATGGACTCGATAAGGCTTCTGAAGGTGTCCTAAAGTATTTGCCACCATTGCAGTGGGAGCTGATCCTTTAATCCTGCAAAATTTGGAGACATTCATCACCTCGAATCTTTTGTCATGTTCTTTTAAGTGTTATTCACAGCAATTTAAGGTAAGATGAAAACTTGCAGATCGGTGGTGTTTCAGCTGCCTGTTCTCAGAACCGGTGGAGGTCCGGATGCAGGGAAAGGTGATAACTTTAAATGTTGGGAATAACCCTTTATATTATTCATGCAGTGTGGTAGAGCCGGTATTGTGCTGAAAAAGGAAATGCTGCTGGCATGACTGGGTGCACTTGGTCTTTAAGATATGCTGTTCTTGCTAAAGTAATACAATATTCATCTTTACTTATATGCACCAACTAGAGATGAGCGAGTCGATTTGATGTGAATTGAACTTGTATAACTCGGTGAATTTAAACAACTTGTGGTTCACTTCACGGGAATACCTACTATTTTACACATTGCGGAATATTCATCCATCAGAAAAGTATTATATGACCTTGGTGCAATCCAGCAAATCACAGCCTATATAAAAGCCAAGGCAGGGAATGCAGAAGCCATAATGTGGTGGATCTGGATAGTGAGATGACGTCACAGCTCACCACTTAGCTCATCCACAGAGATATTAAGAGAAAGCCATAAAACACTAAATAAATTGTACAAATAGTGCACATTCATGAAACAGATTAGACTGTGAGGAAAAGAGCATCATACATGTGGTTTGTTTGGAACAAATTTGACTGATATTAGAGAACCACAAGATGAAGAGAACCTGTCAGCAGGATTTTGAAAAATAAACACATGGCCATATTGGCACTGTGATACTGATAAAAATGATACCTGTGCTGATGAAATCCGTTTTGTGATTTTTGTGTTAAGTTTTCTTGTAATGATATTTCGTTGCATCGGGACGGGACTCTGGGTAGGGTCTTTTCTTCCTGCCCTTTTGAATAACAGGACACTGATCCATCAGTGATCTGCGTCCAATTTCAAATCTCATGACAGCTCAATCATTTTTATGGTGTCCAATAAAACAACAGGTCTTCAAGATAATGGCCCCATATGCGGCACATGCTCAGTCGCATCTACAAGTCATATTGCTCCCGTGCTGGTCGTCTGCACACATACGCAGTTTGAAAACTCAGAGCCATGACTTGTAGATGCGAGTGGAGAATAATGGCTTCCTGGTCACTTCAGGTCTGATTCTTCTCTCATCTTTGGCAGTTAATGTGCATCTTTTTTCTCAACAGCTTTTTGTGACTCTGTTGAATATTTGCAGCAAAATTTTGATTGTTCTGTGATCGCGCCTCAATATCATAGCATCCCTCTGTAAGACTTTTTACAATTTTTGACTTTTCAAAGTCAGTCAAATCTCCTTTTTGGCCCATTTTGCCTGAGGAAAACAAGGTACCTAATAATTCTGCACACCCCGATTAAGGGCATGGTATCCTTACCCCCTCATTACACAAATATACATCACCTGATCAGCTTCATCCAAGAAGCATCCAAGTGTATACAGCACGGAGTTGGAAAATCTGCATAAGCATGATGATATACTTAAAGAAGCACTCCTCCTCCTCGCATCAAAGTTTTTATCCTCTTAATATATTGCAGTCATCATATTATATAGAACTGTGTACTTACAATTGCTCATTTTTCTTTCTACCCAACTAATTCCTCTCTTTTCTCTATGTAGATACAGGAAGTCTCTCGTCCTGCATTTATCATTCCCCTCTTCAACTCCTGATCCAGCTGCTCCCTCTTCCTCCTGCCGGGGACTTTTGCAGTGATGACTCATGCAGGGAAAATTGACCTCCTGTTTCTACATAGAGCTTAGAAGGATTCAGCTAGTCAGTTTTTAATTATGTGATGTCATAGAACTAATGGAAAAAAGAAGAATAAGCTGGGCAGAAAGTCAAAATGAGCAATCGTAAGTACACAGTGCTATACAATATGATGACTGGGATATATTAAAAAAAAAAAAAGATTTTGATGGAAGGAGGGCTTCTTTAGAATACTGCATTATAATTCTGAAAAACATTTAATGTCCCAAACTCATACCAGATTTTAAATGATCTCATAGTACAATCCTCCAATAATGTAAAGGCCATCAATAGTCTGAACCCGGAAAACCATATGGCATATTCTAATGATTCTGATGATATTGTTCCAAAATATTCTTGACATTTTCTTGAAATTAAGAAAAAATAATAGGTTCAATCTTCAGAAAATATTGAGGACAAAACATGATGTGTTTCAAATCTAAAGTTTATTGTTTGTATTAAGCATTTTTTACATATTAACATACAGAGGTGTAAAGTTTAGTAGCCAGTCAGTTGACCCCACGTTGCGTTCCTCATTCAATTACGTATTATACACATTAAACTTATACTCCTAAAAGATTCAACTAAATAAGCAAAATGTAATATAGTTGTATTTCTTTTAGAGAAAAAATCATCTGAGGAGCTCAAAATAATAATTCAATACATTCACCAATGTGTCAAATCTACTCACCATTTTCCATCCAAATTTGCATTTTTTTTAGCTCCCCAAATATTCTGATGCTTTCACATAAGAATTCCTCTATTAATAGTGTTGGCGAGTGGGATACTGTTGAGTAACATGATTTAAGTCCGGCAGCTACGTCAGTAGTCCATAGCCACCGAATCAGAGCCCTCCTCCTATTTGCCATCATCTAGACTCCACTTTTGACTAGTTGGTAAGGTGCGATGTCATAGTTGCAGCTCGAGGTGGACATGATGTCATTCTTGACCAATTAAGAAAATTCAGAGCCGGAGCTGATAGCAGGTAGGAGGCTTTGGTCCTGTGGCCATCAGACTAGTTATATGTTTGCTAGACCATTGTCCTTCGAATCTAAACTCTAAAATGGAGAAATGTCCTAGTTTGGTTTTGTTATTTGGCAAACTCAACCTATCCCAAAATCTCATAACATAACTACTTGTATATATCATCATAATTACAAGCTGAAGCAGGCAGATATACCATGTATAGTAGCATTTCTCAAAAAAAATGGTGCCTGAAAAATTTGGCGCTATTCTAATTTACGGGCAAGAATGAAATAGTTAGTTTGGTAATCTGTAACCTCCATCGTTGATTTATCCATACGTGGAGTATACACTGCTTTTTCGATTTCATAACCGGCTTCTTTGAAGGCCGCTTCCAGTTCCTCCTTTTTTGTGCACATTGCACTGAAATATGTTTTACCAACATAATAATAAGTTGAATTCAGCGCACTTATAAGTACAATGTGACCTCTGGGTTTTATCAAGTCTTTGAAATTTTTCAGAACTTCACAGAATGACTTTATATCTTTACACGCGGCTTCAAGGCAAAGACAAGACAGGAGACAATCCACTGGTGGCACAACGACAGGGTCATAAGGGTTCCTTTTCAAAGCGTCACATTTCAGGACTTCTTTCACTTTACTGCGGAGTTTTTCTGCCTTTTTCTCATAATCCTCCCTTCAAGTATAAAAAAAATGCTATAACATGGTATTTGTAAGCTGATGAAATGGTAATTGATACCTGAGAAAAAAGTTTTTTTTAGTGAAGAAAAAAATATATATTACCAATGAAAAATCATTCCAAAGTGTAACTAGGTGTCTCCTTCCTGTCTTACATGTTGTACAACGCCTGTTGCAAAGTGTAATCCAGAGAAGCCGAAACTGGTATTTCTATTTGTGTTATGTATTAAGGTGGTGTAATCGTTAAAAAAGAATTATTACCTATTTCCTTCCAGCTCACAAACAAATTTGATGATGTGAGTCCAGTCAAATGCATCCGGATCCTTCTTCAACCATTTTTGGATTTCAGCACGATTTTGCTCAAGAAAATCCGAGACGATGATTTTATCAAACACTTCACAAGCCGAAAGGAGTTGATAAATGGTGGGTCCAGTGCCAAAATCAAGCAGGGTGCCTCCTCTAACGCCACCTGAAAAGATAATACAACATTTACAATGTCAGGTTAGGAAGAAACAATATTAGTAGAGGAGAGAGAATAAATTTGAAAGGAATTGAATTGTATACAAATTTTTCAAAAATCCGCATTCGCCAAAATTAAAATTTATTTTTTTTGTAATTTACTTCTGCATGGATTTATCAAAATGTTGGCCACTGGCTGCCATTTTCTTGAACTGCAAAAACCTATGAAAATGAAAAAGTTCAAAACAAAACAAATTATTGTACTCACTTTATTGCTCACCTCTTCGGCTCATCCGTTCCTCACCATCACGCCTCCGGTTTCTGTCACATCTTTACATCTCCGCTGCTCCTGCTGAAATCCCTGACCTCTCACTCTAAGCATATGCCATGACATCATGATGCTGTCACCTCTTGCATTTATGCAGAACTCTCCCTGGCATAGTCAAACCCGGAAGTCCCAGCCCAACCTGAAGGATGCGGGGATTTCAGCACGAGCGGGGGTCATCTGAAGATCGGATGAGGACCGGATCATTGACGATGAGGAGAGAAGAGGAGCAGCCAAAGCAGTGAAGTGAGTATAAGGATTTTTTTATTTTTTACATATTACATTTATTATGCTCTGGGGTCTTAATAAACCCCAGAGAATATAATAAGAGACACTAAATTTAGAGACTTTGAATCCTTGCATATTTCATCATCTCTAATGGTAGTCAGTTTATTACGAACAGCAGAAATTTTTGTAAATTTGGCTAATAAACCTGATTTGTAACTGAAGGTTGAATAATTTTTTTTGCAAATATAACTTATAAATTGTACAGATTCTTCCTCTTGAATTTCAATGAACAAACAGAGTCCAAAGAAAAAGGTCTTCCAAGTGTAATTTGGAAGAACATCTGGTCTGGTGGAGACCTGAGCTGAACTCTGTTGAACACTTTTAGGAGGTACCGGAAGGTTGATTTTGTGCCTTTTTGCGCAACTTGAGTGCTCAATCATATTATTACACATGTAAGCTGAATGCACAAGAATCCCTTACGGCTTAATGCAAAGTCTAGTTGAAAGTTTGCCAAAAAGAGAAGAGAATTTTTTAACAGCAATGAAGAACCGACACCACATTGATAACCATGGTCTTAGAAAGAATGTGAATGTTACAACGAGCACAAATGGTTGTAATATACAGATGCCCATATAATCTAGTCCATGTAATATATAAAGACACTTTTTACAGTGTATATTGTTCAGTATACATCACAACTTTTGCAAATAGGTAAATGTGACATTTACTATATGGAGAATACTCCGTGAATACTTTTCTCAATTTTTTTGGGACACAAGTATTTACATTGATTTTTCTGGCTAACATGATACCACAATATTATTTTGTATTGTACACTAAATGGAGAAAAGTATTGGGACACGTCTTAATCATTGCGTTCAGGTTTTTCATTCAGTCCCATTACCACAGGTGTTAAACATGCAGCTCCATTTTCACCGGTGTTTAACATCCATCCCCTCACCCCCGTGTATAACTTCCATCCCCTCACCCACAGTGTATAACTTCCGGCCCCAGTGTATAACATTCGGCCCCTCGCCCCAGTGTATAACTTCCATCCTCTCGCCCCCCCAGTGTACAACATTCAGCCCCTTGCGCCCAGTGTAACATCCGTCCCCTCAACCCCAGTGTATAACTTCAGGCCCCTGCCCCCCAGTGTATAATATCCGGCCCCTCTCCCCCAATGTATAACATCTGTCCTCTTGCCCCCAGTGTATATAACTTCTGGGCCCCTCACCCCCAGTGTATAACTTCTGGCCCTTTGCCCCCCATTGTATAACATCCAGCCCCCAGTGTATAACATCCGGCCCCATTGACCACAGTATATAACATCTGGCACCTCACCCCCAGTATAAAACTTCCGGCCTCTCACCCCCAGTGTATAACATCTGGCCCTCGTTACTCTGGTTTATAACTTCCGGCTCTTCGCCCCCAGTGTATAACATCCGGCCCCTCTCTCCCAATGTATAACATCCATCCCCTGCCCCCAGTGTATAACTTCCAGCCTCTCGCCCCCAGTGTATAATATCCCTATCCTCGCCCCAATGTATAACATCCAAGCCCCATTGCCCACAGTATATAACATCTGGCACCTCACCCCCTGTATAAAACATCTGACCTCTCACCCCCAGTGTATAACATCCAGCCCCTCGCTCCTCTGATTTATAACTTCTGGCCCCTCGCCCCCAGTGTATAACATCCGGCAGCTCGCACCCCAGTGTATAACATCTGGCCCCCTCAACCCCGATGTAAAACATCCAGCCCCTTGCTCCTCGGGGTATAACATCCGGCCCTCATCCCCCCTGATGTATAATCTCTGGCTGGCAGTATATAACCTCCAGCCCCCACCATGGTACATGCCCTTACAGAACGGTTGGTGGTGCAGAGTCCACTGATACCAGCAATTTCCTGTAATAGGAGCCACTGATATTAAAGAGAAGTGGAAGGAACTGCAGCAACTCAGCCATGAAGTGGAGATCCCATAACGTTACAGAGCGGGGGGGGGGGGGGGCAAGTGCTAAGGAGCAGAGGGAAGGAAAGTCACCATTGCTCTGCTGACTCCATGACTGCAGAGTCCAGACCTCCTCTGCTATTAATATCAGCACAAACATTGCTCCCCGCCAGAAGCTTCGTGGCCGAGCAGCTGCATGCAGCCATACATCACCAAGCACAATGCCGCGCATAAGATGGAGTGGTGTAAAGTCGTTACCACTGGACTCTGGAGGAGACGTGTCCTGTGCAGTGACAGATCGCACTTCTCTATCTGGATGATGTGGCAAAAGTTACAGTAGGCACCTCCAAAATCTTGTAAAAAATCTGCAGAGGATCTGACTCTATATTAATGTCTATTGATGTAGAATGGGAGGTTATAAAGCTCTCATTAGTGTAATATGGAGGGGGCACATACTTTTGTCCTATAGCATATGTATTTGCGAGTGCCAATGGAACTAGAAAGTTTAACAGAGACTAACTACTGATGCTGCGGTCAGAAAATACTTCAGTAAACCAAATAATTGTAGCATAATTACAATATAAATGATGGAATTGAAGCTTATTAATTAATTAAAATGAACACATGTAATTATAAAATACATTTGAATTAATTATTTACCTATTGTGAAAGTTTCATGTAGATTTCGCATAACAAAATCTGTCCATTCTCCAATCATCATTCCTGACCCTGCGGCGTAGTACGTCTCGAAGTAATCTTTGGAGTTAAATTCATCAATGTAGGTTTGCGGAGAGCTAAAAAGGGCGGCCATGGTGATCTGTCCTCAGATTCTCTGTAGATGCTTCAGAAATTTACCTGATTGTAAAATACGATACTAACCCTTTATCACCAACAAATCATTTGTGCATGCAGTATATTTTAGCATTAGAAAAACATTGCCACCGAAGAGCATCCTTTAATCTCTGGCAAGTTCACACGTTGCATTTTCCTAGGTAAAAACGGGTGGGTAAAAAAAAGCATGTAAAAAAAATCACTATATGTGAACAAGCCCAAATAATTGATATGCTGTGTATTCAATAAATTGCAAAACAAAATGAATAGCAGTGTGTTTATGAGATTTTAGAAATTTCATTCACTTTGCTGAAACGTAAAAGTGCAGCGATATTGCCACAAAGAAAAAAGAAAAGCAAAGAAAACATTATGCAAAAATACCATATGTGAACATACCCTTTTTTAAGTTCTATTTTCTCAGGTTTATACAAATATAGCTATTTGGCAATTTATTTTTCTAGTGTTAAATAACCCCTTTAACCTCTTCCAGCCATGGTAAATTTTTGCCATAACTACTGTAATATGTAGTTTTAAATTACACCATTCCAACTTCCATATAAAGTCCCCTACCCCAAAAAAAAATCACAGGAAAAACCCTCTAGTCACTATAGGATGGTGAAAAAATTAATTTACACCTTTGATGGCAAAATTTGATTTATACAACATTAATTAGGTGCTTAATTAATGAACCCTCTTCAGTGCTGCAGAAAGGCATGAAGGTGAATCCTCACCACTAGTCTATGTCTCTGGGAGTTGATTCGGTCTCCACCTGGGTGGTCCAGAACCATCACAATTCTACAAAAAAATTGACTCAGGGATCAGAAGAAAAACCTACACGGTTTGAGCTTGCACCACTCCCCTTATCGAGTAGTAAATACTTATAAACGCACTTAGACAATAAAAAAGTTTCTACTGGAAGCCCTTGTGCGCTCTGGAGCTTCTGTAATGTCTCAGTGTCTCTTACCTCTGCTCCTCTGCGTTCTCTGCGTAGGAATAACTGCAAACTTTTCGACTTTGCCTTGTGATTGTAAAGTTTTCATTTGTCTTTTCTGATGCAGTGACTCCAACGCACACGTTATGCAATAAATTATTTGGCTTCTAGCATTTACAATTGGAACATTTCATCAATAAAACTGTCAGAGTTCAAACAACACGTGATTCTAAAACTGAATCCAAGTCTTATATTATTGCTGATTTTGGCACTGATTTTATAGAAAGAATTCGATAACTACAAATTGAAGAAAGTTCACTATGAGTTCTAGTATAGGAGTCATAGGAATAATTCAAAGCCCCGAGCCCATTGTTGCCATTACTAAAGCTCTTCTGCACCCCCTATAATTGTAGATATTTACTCACTTTTACCTTATTTTTGTGATGGGGACTTGAGTCATGATGCAAATTTTCTTATTATGATGTGGATGTGCAATGGATTTTAACCATTTTACATGGCAAAGGGCGAAGTTCAAAGCAAAATTAAAGGTGAATTTTTCCCTCAAATTTTTTTGCAATAACTTAAAGGAAACCTGACAGCGGAAATCTGCAGACCGATCCGCGGGAAGTATGTATCAGACATTGACTGCATGATTTCAGTCATGTATGTTTGACTCTGAAATGTTGCGGAATTTTAAAGAAAAACAAACTTTAAAAAAGTTGGAAAAGCGGGTCCTGATAGCTTTGCCACACTCTGTGGCAATAACTGACAGGTCGCTCCCTATACATGCACTCAGGGAGAGACCTCTCACTCAAAGACAGCTGGTACAGCTTGGTCCCTGGAGGTTTTTAGCTTATGTTTTACATGCATAGATGTCTGAAATCATACAGCCAGTTTCTGACAGATGCTGCCAGAGGATCGGGTTGTTCTTGGTCTCATTGTTGGGATGCCACTTGGTTGCCTAAATTTCTGGTTTACTAAACTGACCCCATGATAATGACATATATGCTGTTATATTCAGTGCAATGTGTTTTACTAGGCCGTATCTTTATATGTTTGCTGTGACAACTATTCAACAGATCCAAGGACAAATAGTATATGTGATGTACGTGTGAATCAATTTGTTTTGTGGGAGACGCTCCCATTGTACAAAATGCCCAGAGTGCCAGTTAGCAACAGGAGTGAAGTTTTAAAGTGGTTAATGCAAAGTATAAAAAGTTAGCACACTGAGCTGCTCTGTGAAATGCTGAGTATTTGGAAGTACATAATTATTACCATTAGCATGTTATCCCACCTTCCTGGATGTGTACAGAGAGCTACATTCTCCGGTGTAGGTTTCCCAAAGAGAGATACAAGAAGTATCGTTTCTCCTTGCGGAGAGAGATACAAAGACGAGAAGCCAAGCACATTTAATAGAAGACAGCCAAGCAGAAAATGTCTGCAAGGTACAAAGCTAGGAAATAGGTAGTGAGTGACACTTGACAAAGGATTTGCCAAACCATGGACTTATTAGGGCTTAAAAGAAGCATGTTAGAAATGTCAGTCTGCTCTGCAGTAGTTGTTGTTTTTCCCAGGTGGAAGAGATTAACCCAAGTGAATGAGAGGGGCACTATTACAGAACCCTTTAGGACAAGGATTGCCACCAGTGAAGCTAGAGAGACTTATGTCTGTGAGTGGTGAATGAAGAGCGTGTACACTGATAGCATGAAGTTTGCAGCTGCTGAGAGAACACAGTTTTTTTTTTTCTGACTGTGTTGCTTGCCACAAAAGTAGTGTTGGAATGCTAAGTTTGAGTGTGAAGAGAAGTTCCACAACAGACATTCTGAGGTACATATCTGTGGATGAGTAACTGTGACATTGCTGCCAAGATATATGACCATGAGAAGGGGATGTGACCAGCAATATGTATATGTGCTGTGCAGTGTTGTGAAAAAAAAGCATTTCTAAGTGAAGGATGAGCTGCTGAGGTGTTTGTCAGCAGACTATCATAAGCACAAGCAAAGTGTCACCAATGTTAGATCATTATTGTATACTAACCACCTAACAATGTTCAAGCCTGTTGCTTTTTAATGAGATTCTCTAACCATCAATCATTTTACCTTCCAGTGAGTAAAAACATTTGAAATGCTGCTGGAATCATCTGTATTTCTTTTGCCATTACAAAGTTGGGAAAAAGTTGGGAAACCACCATGTCCATCAAGAAATACAACAGAGAAACAAAGAAAGTCCAAAATAAAACGTAACCAATTTTATTCAGCACATACATTAAAACACCGCTGTAAACACACAGATACAATGAAAATGACAAAGAAGGACAGTGTGAATCAAAGGTGCAAAAAGCACCCAGACCCAATAAGATATATAAAAAGTGGATGGGAAACCAATGGGAACAGCATTACATGTAAAATGCCAGTGCTTCATATCATTCCTAACTACTCTTCCTGTGCTCTCACAATAATGCACAGGGACATTATAGTATTATCTTTTGATAGATTCCCTTTGCGAGTAATTTTTGAATAATATTTTTGGTTTTGAAACTGACAGGCACTACCACTTTAACTTTAATTGTTGGAAATTACTCCATAATCATGTTAATGAAATCCTGCAATTGGTGTAAAAAAATCTTTATCTTCTACCTTACTGCTACTTTGCATCTTTTATTAGCATTTATGCCTTTATTCCACTATCCATTCCTGAAATTTTAAAATGTTCTTATCTATTAACTAATAAACATTAACTTTTTCTCTCTCGCAATCTTGCCTTCCTTGGCCTCACAGAAACATGGCTAACACCGTCTGACACCGCCTCCCCTGCTGCACTGTGTTATGGAGGCCTCCACTTCACCCACACCCCTTGTCCCGGCAACAAACATGGTGGAGGAGTGGGTCTTCTCCTTTCTTCTAACTGCACCTTTAACCCAATCCCACCTCTACTCTCCCTTATCCTCCCCTCTTTTGAAGTCCATTCTGTCCGCATCTACTCTCCCTCCAACCCCCAAGTGGCTGTCATATACCGACCTTCAGGCCCAGCCACTGCCTTTATTGACCAATTCTCCACCTGGCTGCTTCACTTTCTCTCTACTGACATTCCCACCATCATCATGGGTGACTTCAACATCCCCATTGATACTCTTCAGTCAGCAGCCTCCAAACTTTTGTCCCTTACCTCATCCTTTGGACTTACTCAGTGGTCCTCCGCAGCCACCCACAGACGGACATACATTAGACCTGGTATTCACCTGTCTCTGCTCTCTATCTAACTTCACCACCTTTCCTCTCCCTCTATCCGACCACCATCTGCTCACCTTCTCATCCCTGTCCTCCTCACTGGTCATCCATGTCCAGCAACATGCGCACCCCCGCAGAAACCTTGCACACCTAGACACCCACACACTCTCTGACTCTATCCTACCACTGGCATCCATATCTTTACTCCATGACACAGACACTGACACTGCTTACTACAATGCCACTCTCGCATCAGCTATTGACATGGTTGCCCCTCTCATCCATGGCAGAGTGCGACGTATCAATAGACAACCTTGGCACAATAACACCACTAAAAAGCTTCGGCAAGTGTCCAGGGTTGCGGAGCGGCGTTGGAAGAAAACACATCCGTAAGACGACTTCACTGCATTCAAACAGGCAACACTCGCTTTTAAATCTGCTCTCACCTCTGCTAAACAGGCCTACTTCACAACCCTCGTATCTTCCCGATCCTACAACCCCAAACAGTTATTCAAAACCTTTGACTCCCTCCTCCGCCCCCCACTGCCCCCTCCAACCTCCCTCATCTCTGCTGAGGACTTTGTCACACACTTTAAAAATAAGATCGACCAGACAAGGCAAGTCTTCATTGTTCAACCACCACAACCCCTTTGTATACCAGACCAATGCCCCAACCCCATAACCTCCCTATCTGTTATGGTTTCCAATGGCAAGGAAACATCAGAAGCATAGAATAAACGGACAAGCTCTCGGGTGATGGAAACTAGAGCTGACCGCGATGCTAAACCTACACACCACACTAGACGTAGCCAGGGGGCATTCCTGCGTTGTCTCTAGATGCCGCGCGCCAGCCGGAGAACTAACTACCCCTGGTAGAAGAAAACACAGTCCTGGCTTGCCTCCAGTGAATGTCCCCACAGGAGATAGCAGCCCCCCACATATAATAACGGTGAGAGCAGATGAAAAGACACACGTAGTATGAAAGCAGATTTACCACAGAGAGGCCCGCTAACTAAATAGCAGAAAGATACAACAGAGGACTTCGCGGTCAGCTGCAAAACCCTTCAAAACACCATCCTGAAATTACCTTAACTCATGTGACAACTCATGACACCGGAGTGGTAATTTCAGCCCAACAAGAGCTTCCAGCTGCAGAGATTCACATAAGTGCAAACTGGACAAAACATACAAAAATAGACTTAAGGACTAAAGTGTCCAACTTAGCTGAGCAGAAAACTGGGAGCAGGAACATGCAACAGAATCACTCTGGATACATTGATGGCCAGCATTAGAATGACTGAGGAGCAAGGTTAAATAGGATACTCCCACATCCTGATAGGAACAGGTGAACTGAGAAGGCAAAGCTTGCAGGACACCAGTACCACAAGAGACCACCGGGGGAGCCCACGAACCGAATCACAACAGTACCCCCCCCTTAAGGAGGGGGCACCGAACCCTCACAAGAACCACCAGGGCGATCTGGATGAGCCCTATGAAAGGCACGGACCAAATCAGAAGCATGAACATCAGAAGCTGTAACCCAAGAATTATCCTCTTGACCGTAGCCCTTCCATTTCACCAGATATTGAAGTCTCCGTCTGGAAACACGGGAGTCCAAGATTTTCTCCACCACGTACTCCAATTCACCCTCAACCAGCACAGGAGCAGGAGGCTCAACAGAAGGCACAAGTGGTACCTCATACCTCCGCAATAATGACCGATGGAAGACATTATGGATAGCAAAGGATGCTGGGAGGTCCAAACGAAAAGACACAGGGTTAAGAATTTCCAAAATCTTATAAGGACCGATGAACCGAGGCTTAAACTTAGGAGAAGAGACCCTCATAGGGACAAAACGGGAGGACAACCACACCAAGTCCCCAACACGAAGACGAGGACCAACACGACGATGGCGATTAGCAAAACGTTGAGTCCTCTCCTGGGACAACTCCAAATTGTCCACCACCTGCCCCCAAATACGATGCAACCTATCCACCATGGTATCCACTCCAGGACAATCCGAAGACTCCACCTGACCAGATGAAAAACGAGGATGGAACCCTGAATTGCAAAAGAAAGGGGAGACCAAAGTGGCAGAACTGGCACGAGAACAACAAGGCTTGGCCCGAGCACAAACATCGCAAGACTGCACAAAAGTACGCACGTCCCGAGACAGGGAAGGCCACCAGAAGGACCTAGCCACCAAATCTCTGGTACCAAAAATTCCCGGATGACCTGCCAACGCAGAAGAATGAACCTCCGAGATGACTCTATTGGTCCACTCATCCGGCACAAACAATCTACCAGGCGGACAACGATCAGGCCGATCCGCCTGAAACTCTTGTAAAGCACGTCGCAGGTCTGGGAAGACAGCAGACAATATCACCCCATCCTTAAGTACACCCGTAGGTTTAGAATCACCAGGGGAATCAGGTTCAAAACTCCTAGAAAGGGCATCCGCCTTCACATTCTTAGTACCTGGCAGATACGAAACCACAAAATTAAACCGGGAGAAAAACAACGACCAGCGCGCCTGTCTAGGATTCAGACGTCTGGCCGACTCAAGATAAATCAAATTTTTGTGATCAGTCAAGACCACCACCTGATGCTTAGCACCCTCAAGCCAATGACGCCACTCCTCGAATGCCCACTTCATCGCCAAAAGCTCCCGATTACCGACGTCATAATTTCGCTCGGCGGGCGAAAATTTTTGAGAAAAGAACGCACAAGGTCTCATCACTGAACAATCTGAACTTTTCTGCGACAAAACCGCCCCCGCTCCGATCTCGGAAGCATCAACTTCCACCTGAAAAGGAAGAGAAACATCAGGCTGGCACAACACCGGAGCAGAAGAAAAACGGCGCTTAAGCTCCCGAAAGGCCTCCACAGCAGCAGGAGACCAATCTGCAACATCAGCACCCTTTTTAGTCAAATCAGTCAAAGGCCTGACAACGCTAGAAAAACCAGTTATGAATCGACGATAAAAGTTAGCAAAGCCCAAAAATTTCTGAAGGCCCTTAAGAGAAGTCGGTTGCGTCCAGTCACAAATAGCCCGAACCTTCACAGGATCCATCTCAATAGAAGATAACGAACAAATTAGAGTTACAGACAAAATAAACTTGGACTGCAAAGTGCCAATAGCAGAGGATTTATCAACTTTCTTTGTTCATTTAGAGCATGCTGATATAACATGAGTAGAATTTCCACAATAGAAGCACAAATGATTTTTGCGCCTATAAATCTGTCGTTCGCTTCTGGACAGAAAGCTATCACATTGCATACTCTGTGGTGCCTCTTCAGAAGACACCGCCAACTGGTGCACAGGTTTGCGTTCCCGTAAACGCCGATCAATCTGAATTGCCATTGTCATGGACTCATTCAGACCAGTAGGCGCAGGAAACCCCACCATGACGTCTTTTACAGCATCAGAGAGACCTTCTCTGAAAATTGCCGCCAGAGCGCACTCATTCCACTGAGTAAGCACAGACCATTTTCAAAATTTTTGGCAATATATTTCGGCTTCATCTTGCCCCTGAGAGAGGGCTATTAGGGCTTTCTCAGCCTGAATCTCCAAATTTGGTTCCTCATAAAGCAACCCCAAAGCCAGAAAAAACGCATCCACATTGAGCAACGCAGGATCCCCTGGTGCCAATGAAAATGCCCAATTTTGGGGGTCACCCCGCAGTAAAGAAATAACAATTTTTACTTGCTGGGCAGGATCTCCAGCAGAATGAGATCTCAGCGAAAGAAACAATTTACAATTGTATTTAAAATTTAGAAAACAAGATCGATCTCCAGAAAAAAACTCCGGTATAGGAATTTTAGGTTCAGACCGAGGAGCATGTAACAAAAAATCTTGTATATTCTGAACTTTAAAGGCAAGATTATTCAAATTGGTAGCCAGACTCTGGGGATCCATATTTCAACAGATAAAGTCTGAGCCATTCAGGGGTTAAGAGGAGAGGAAAACAGGAGACTGCAATTAGAGCTGGAGTGCAACTTCAGAGGAAGGAAAAAAAAAAAAAAAAGGTTTCACACAGTTCCTTTTCTCTCCTGCTTCAGCCTATAGATTAAACATTTGGGCTGGCCATACTGTTGTGGTTTCCAATGGCAAGGAAACATCAGAAGCATAGAATAAACGGACAAGCTCTCGGGTGATGGAAACTAGAGCTGACCGCGATGCTAAACCTACACACCACACTAGAAGTAGCCAGGGGGCATTCCTGCGTTGTCTCTAGATGCCGCGCGCCAGCCGGAGAACTAACTACCCCTGGTAGAAGAAAACACAGTCCTGGCTTGCCTCCAGTGAATGTCCCCACAGGAGATAGCAGCCCCCCACATATAATAACGGTGAGAGCAGATGAAAAGACACACGTAGTATGAAAGCAGATTTAGCACAGAGAGGCCCGCTAACTAAATAGCAGAAAGATACAACAGAGGACTTCGCGGTCAGCTGCAAAACCCTTCAAAACACCATCCTGAAATTACCTTAACTCATGTGACAACTCATGACACCGGAGTGGTAATTTCAGCCCAACAAGAGCTTCCAGCTGCAGAGATTCACATAAGTGCAAACTGGACAAAACATACAAAAATAGACTTAAGGACTAAAGTGTCCAACTTAGCTGAGCAGAAAACTGGGAGCAGGAACATGCAACAGAATCACTCTGGATACATTGATGGCCAGCATTAGAATGACTGAGGAGCAAGGTTAAATAGGATACTCCCACATCCTGATAGGAACAGGTGAACTGAGAAGGCAAAGCTTGCAGGACACCAGTACCACAAGAGACCACCGGGGGAGCCCACGAACCGAATCACAACACCTATCCAACATCCCTGAAGGGGGGCTTAATTGTCTCCTCTCCAAATCGCACCTCACCACCTGTGCGCTTGACCCGATCCCATCCCACCTCCTCCCCAACCTCACCATCACACTTATCCCATCCCTAACCCACCTCTTTGTTGTGAATTTGGATTCTGGGCTCCCCCGGTGGCCGCTTGTGGAATTGGACTTGTCATCCTCTTTCCTGTTTCACCTGGTTCCATCAGTAGTGGGTGTCGCTATTTAAGCTCATTTCTCTGGTGGTTTCTTGCCGGTCAACAATGTTATCTGATGCCTCTCAGTGCTTGTTCCTGCTTCTGACAACTACTAGATAAGTTGGACTTTTGTCCATGTTTCGTTTTGCCTATTTGTTCCAGTTCACAGCTGAAGTTTTGTTACTGTGTCTGGAAAGCTCTCGTTGATCAGGGATTGCTACTCTGGCGTTATGAGTTAATGCCAGAGTTTAAGGTAATCTCTGGATGGTGTTTTGTTAGTGTTTTTCTGCTGACCATGAAAGTATACTATCTGTCTTCTGCTATCTAGTAAGCGGACCTCAAATTTGCTAAAACTATTTTCCTGCTGCGTTTGTTGTTTCATCTGAACTCACCGTCATTATATGTGGGGGGCTACTGTCTTCTTTGGAATATTTCTCTAGAGGTGAGCCAGGTCTTATATTTCCCTCTGCTAGCTATTTAGGTCTTAGGCCAGAGCTGGGCATCTAGCGATAAATAGGAAATGCTACCTGGCTATTTCTAGTTGCGCGGCAGGCTTAGTTCATGGTCAGTATAGTTCCATCTTCCGAGAGCTTGTCCCTCTATAGGCTTGCTATGATCTCTGCCTGCAGAGATCATGATAGTTTGACCGGCCCATAAAGTGTTAAAGACCCAGGTTGAGAAAGGAGAGTTATAAGAAGTCTGCTGGAATTTTTTTTTTTTTTTTTTCCTCCAGTTTGCCTTGCTGCAGTCTTTTTTCTCTCTCTCCTCCTAATCTCTGTATGGCTCTGTGTGCACCTGACAATAATGGATCTTCAGAGTGTAACTGCGGGTTTGAATAATCTCATCACGAAAGTACAAAATTTACAAGATTTTGTGGTACATGCTCCAGTATCTGAGCCGAGAATTCCTTTGCCGGAGTTCTTCACAGGGAATAGAGCTAGCTTCCAGAATTTCCGAAATAATTGTAAGCTTTATTTGTCCCTGAAGTCTCGTTCAGCTGGAGACCCTGCTCAGCAGGTTAGGATTGTGATTTCCTTGCTCAGGGGTGACCCTCAAGATTGGGCCTTCTCATTGCCAGCAGGGGATCCTGCGTTGCGCGATGTGGATGCGTTTTTTCTGGCCTTGGGCTTGCTTTATGAGGAACCTCATTTGGAACTTCAGGCAGAAAAAACTTTGATGGCACTATCTCAGGGGCAAGACGAAGCTGAGGTTTACTGCCAAAAATTCCGTAAATGGTCTGTGCTTACTCAGTGGAATGAGTGCGCCTTGGCGGCAACTTTCAGAGAAGGTCTCTCTGATGCCGTTAAGGATGTTATGGTGGGGTTCCCTGTGCCTGCAGGTCTGAATGAGTCCATGACAATGGCTATTCAGATTGATAGGCGTCTGCGGGAGCGCAAACCGGTGCACCATCTGGCGGTGTCTATGGAAAAGACGCCAGAAAGTATGCAGTGTGATAGAATTCTGTCCAGGAGCGAGCGACAGAATTTTAGACGGAAGAATGGATTGTGCTTCTATTGTGGGGATTCTACTCATGTTATATCAGCATGCTCTAGGCGTACAAAGAAGCTTGATAAGTCTGTTTCCATTGGCACCATTCAGTCTAAGTTTATTTTGTCTGTAACCCTGATTTGTTCTTTGTCATCCATTGCCACGGACGCCTATGTTGACTCTGGCGCCGCTCTGAGTCTTATGGATTGGTCCTTTGCCAATCGTTGTGGTTTTGATTTAGAGCCTTTGGAGACTCTTATTCCTCTGAAGGGGATTGACTCCACCCCATTGGCTAATAATAAACCACAATACTGGACACAAGTAACCATGCGTATCAATCCGGATCACCAGGAGATTATTCGTTTCCTGGTGCTGTATAATTTACATGACGATTTGGTACTGGGATTGCCATGGTTGCAGTCTCACAATCCAGTCTTGGACTGGAGAGCAATGTCTGTGTTGAGCTGGGGATGTAAGGGTATTCATGGGGACTTACCTTTGGTTTCTATTTCGTCGTCCATTCCCTCTGAAGTCCCTGAGTTCCTCTCTGATTATCAAGACGTCTTTGACGAACCCAAGCTTGGGTCGTTACCTCCGCACCGTGAGTGCGATTGTGCCATAGATTTGATACCGGGTTGCAAATATCCAAAGGGTCGTTTGTTTAATCTGTCTGTGCCGGAACATGCTGCTATGCGGGAATATATAAAGGAGTCTTTGGAAAAGGGACATATTCGTCCATCTTCTTCTCCCTTGGGAGCTGGGTTTTTCTTTGTCTCAAAAAAGGACGGCTCTTTGAGACCATGTATTGATTATCGGCTTCTGAATAAGATCACTGTTAAGTACCAATACCCATTGCCATTGCTTACTGATTTGTTTGCTCGTATAGAGGGTGCTAAGTGGTTCTCTAAAATTGATCTTCGTGGGGCGTATAATTTGGTGCGGATCAGGCAGGGGGATGAGTGGAAGACCGCATTTAATACGCCCGAGGGCCACTTTGAGTATTTGGTCATGCCTTTTGGTCTTTCTAATGCCCCTTCAGTTTTCCAGTCTTTTATGCATGATATTTTCCGCGATTTTTTGGATAAATTTATGATAATATATCTGGATGATATTCTGATTTTTTCTGATGACTGGGACTCTCATGTCCAGCAGGTCAGGAGAGTTTTTCAGGTTCTGCGGTCTAATTCTTTATGTGTGAAGGGGTCTAAGTGCGTTTTTGGGGTCCAGAAAATTTCCTTTTTGGGGTATATTTTTTCTCCCTCTTCCATTGAGATGGATCCCGTCAAGGTGCAAGCTATTTGTGACTGGACTCAGCCCTCCTCTCTTAAGGGTCTTCAGAGATTTTTGGGCTTTGCCAACTTTTACCGCCGATTTATTGCTGGTTTTTCGGATGTCGTTAAACCACTGACTGATTTGACCAGACATGGCGCTGATGTTGCTAATTGGTCCCCTCATGCTGTAGAGGCCTTTCAGGAGCTTAAGCACCGTTTTGCCTCTGCCCCTGTGTTACGTCAGCCTGATGTGAATCTGCCTTTTCAGGTTGAGGTTGACGCTTCGGAGATCGGAGCTGGGGCAGTGTTGTCGCAGAAAGGTTCCGACTGCTCCGTCATTAGGCCTTGTGCCTTCTTTTCTCGCAAATTTTCGCCCGCAGAGCGGAATTATGATGTTGGGAATAGGGAGCTTTTGGCCATGAAGTGGGCGTTTGAGGAGTGGCGCCATTGGCTAGAGGGGGCTAAGCATCAGGTGGTGGTATTGACTGACCACAAAAATTTGATTTATCTTGAGACTGCCAGGCGCCTGAATCCTAGACAGGCGCGCTGGTCTTTATTTTTTTCTCGCTTTAATTTTGTGGTGTCATACCTACCGGGTTCTAAGAATGTTAAGGCAGATGCCCTTTCTAGGAGTTTTGACCCGGACTCTCCTGGTAATGCTGAACCCACAGGTATCCTTAGGGAGGGAGTAATTTTGTCGGCCGTTTCTCCTGATCTGCGGCGGTCCTTGCAAGAGTTTCAGGCGGATAGACCGGATCGTTGTCCGCCTGATAGACTGTTTGTTCCGGATGATTGGACCAGTAGAGTCATCTCTGAGGTACATTCTTCTGCATTGGCAGGTCATCCCGGAATTTTTGGTACCAGGGATTTGGTGGCAAGATCCTTCTGGTGGCCTTCCCTGTCACGAGATGTGCGAGTCTTTGTGCAGTCATGTGACATTTGTGCTCGGGCCAAGTCTTGTAGTTCTCGGGCTAGCGGACTGCTGTTGCCCTTGCCTATTCCTAAGAGGCCTTGGACACACATCTCGATGGATTTTATTTCAGATCTGCCTGTTTCCCAGAAGATGTCTGTCATCTGGGTGGTCTGTGACCGTTTCTCTAAAATGGTCCATTTGGTTCCTCTGCCCAAGTTGCCTTCTTCTTCTGAGTTGGTTCCTCTGTTTTTTCAGAATATTGTCCGATTGCACGGTATTCCTGAGAATATTGTTTCTGACAGAGGTACCCAATTTGTGTCTAGATTTTGGCGGGCATTCTGTGCTAGGATGGGCATAGATTTGTCTTTTTCATCTGCTTTTCACCCTCAGACTAATGGCCAGACCGAGCGGACTAATCAGACCCTGGAGACATATCTGAGGTGTTTTGTCTCTGCTGACCGGGATGATTGGGTTGCTTTTTTGCCATTGGCAGAGTTCGCCCTCAATAATCGGGCCAGCTCTTCCACCTTGGTGTCCCCGTTTTTCTGTAATTCGGGGTTTCACCCTCGATTTTCCTCCGGTCAGGTGGAATCCTCGGATTGTCCTGGAGTGGATGCGGTGGTGGAGAGATTGCATCACATCTGGGGGCAGGTTATGGACAATTTGAAGTTGTCCCAGGAGAAGACTCAGCGTTTTGCCAACCGTCATCGTCGTGTTGGTTCTCGGCTTTGTGTTGGAGATTTGGTGTGGTTGTCTTCTCGTTTTGTCCCTATGAGGGTCTCTTCTCCTAAGTTTAAACCTCGGTTCATCGGCCCTTATAGAATATTGGAGATTCTTAATCCTGTTTCTTTCCGTTTGGACCTCCCTGCGTCCTTTTCCATTCATAACGTTTTTCATCGGTCGTTATTGCGCAGGTATGAGGTACCTGTTGTACCTTCAGTTGAGCCTCCTGCTCCGGTGTTGGTTGAGGGTGAGTTGGAGTACGTTGTGGAGAAAATTTTGGACTCTCGTGTTTCCAGACGGAGACTCCAGTATCTGGTCAACTGGAAGGGTTACGGCCAGGAGGATAATTCTTGGGTCAATGCATCTGATGTTCATGCTTCTGATCTTGTTCGTGCCTTCCATAGGGCTCATCCTGGTCGCCCTGGTGGATCTGGTGAGGGTTCGGTGCCCCCTCCTTGAGGGGGGGGTACTGTTGTGAATTTGGATTCTGGGCTCCCCCGGTGGCCGCTTGTGGAATTGGACTTGTCATCCTCTTTCCTGTTTCACCTGGTTCCATCAGTAGTGGGTGTCGCTATTTAAGCTCATTTCTCTGGTGGTTTCTTGCCGGTCAACAATGTTATCTGATGCCTCTCAGTGCTTGTTCCTGCTTCTGACAACTACTAGATAAGTTGGACTTTTGTCCATGTTTCGTTTTGCCTATTTGTTCCAGTTCACAGCTGAAGTTTTGTTACTGTGTCTGGAAAGCTCTCGTTGATCAGGGATTGCTACTCTGGCGTTATGAGTTAATGCCAGAGTTTAAGGTAATCTCTGGATGGTGTTTTGTTAGTGTTTTTCTGCTGACCATGAAAGTATACTATCTGTCTTCTGCTATCTAGTAAGCGGACCTCAAATTTGCTAAAACTATTTTCCTGCTGCGTTTGTTGTTTCATCTGAACTCACCGTCATTATATGTGGGGGGCTACTGTCTTCTTTGGAATATTTCTCTAGAGGTGAGCCAGGTCTTATATTTCCCTCTGCTAGCTATTTAGGTCTTAGGCCAGAGCTGGGCATCTAGCGATAAATAGGAAATGCTACCTGGCTATTTCTAGTTGCGCGGCAGGCTTAGTTCATGGTCAGTATAGTTCCATCTTCCGAGAGCTTGTCCCTCTATAGGCTTGCTATGATCTCTGCCTGCAGAGATCATGACACCTCTTCAACCTATCACTAACTTCTGGCACCTTCCCTTCTGCTTTCAAAAACATGCCACAATCATGCCTATCCTTAAAAAGCCAACCGTCGATCCAACTGGTATGTCCAGCTATCGCCCAATATCACTGCTCCCATTCGCTTCCAAACTCCTGTAGCAGCACGTCCACTCTGGACTTTCCTCCCACCTCTCATCTAACTTGCTCTTTGACAATCTACAATCAGGTTTCCACCCCCATCACTCAACTGAGACAGCCCTGACCAAAATCACTAACGACCTACTTACCGCGAAAGCTAATGGACAATACTCTGTACTCCTCCTTCTAGCTAGCCCTGTCCTCTGTGTTCGACAAAGTTGACCACTACCTCCTACTACAGATCCTCGCCTCCTTTGGCATCAAAGACCTTGCCCTATCCGGGATCTCCTCGTACCTTTCCAACCGAACATTCAGCGTCTCCCACTCCCACACTACCTCCTCATCCCACCTTCTCTCTGTTGGAGTCCCCCAAGGCTCTGTTCTAGGACCCCTACTTTTCTCAATCTATACACTTGGCTTGGGACAACTCATAAAGTCCCATGGATTCCAGTACCACTTCTATGCTGATGACACTCAGATCTACCTCTCTGGCCCACGCATCACCGCTCTCTGTGCAGAATCCCAGAGTGCTTATCAGCCCTATCCTCCTTCTTCTCCTCTCGCTTGCTCAAACTCAATGTGGACAAATCTGAACTCATCTTTCATCCATCCCATAGATCTTCCTTACCTGACCTATCTATTGCAATCAATGACATCATGCTTTCCCCCGTACCGGAAGTCTGCTGCCTCGGAGTAACCTTCGACTCTGCCTTGTCCTTCAAACCGCACATCCAAGCTCTTTCCACCTCCTGTCGCCTCCAGCTCAAAAATATCTCCAGAATCCGTCCTTTCCTCAGCCGTCAATCTACTAAAATGCTTGTGCATGCCCTCATCATCTCCCGCCTTGACTACTGCAACATCCTTTTCTGCGGCTTCCCTGCTAACACCCTTGCACCTCACCAGTCCATCCTTAACTCTGCTGTCCGATTAATTAATCTCTCTTCTCGCTACTCCTCCGCTTCCCCCCTCTGCAAATCTCTTCCCTGGCCCCCATTCCCTCAGCGTATCCAGTTCAAATTACTAATACTGACCTACAAAGCAATCCATCACCTGTCTCCTCCATATATCTCTGAACTAATCTCCCGATATCTTCCCTCACGTAATCTCCGGTCTTCCCAAGACCTCCTTCTCTCCTCCACACTTATTTGCTCCTCATCCAATCGCCTCCAAGAGTTCTCCCGAATATCCCCCATCCTCTGGATTTCTTTGCCCCAACACGTCCGACTATCAACCACATTCGGATCTTTCAGACGGAACCTGAAAACCCATCTCTTCAGGAAAGCCTACAGCCTGCACTGACCCCGCTGCCTCCTCATCACTACCGAAGCTACCGCCTCACCAACACCGGAGCTCCTGCAACCCTCAACCTACTGTCTCCTTCCCCATAATCCTGTAGAATGTAAGCCCGCAAGGGCTGGGTCCTCGCCCCTCTGTATCAGTCTGTCATTGTTAGTTTTTTACTGTAAGTGATATCTGTAGCTTGTATGAAACCCATTCTCATGTACAGCACCATGGAATCAATGGTGCTATATAAATAAATAATAATAACTTTTAAAATTTAACCCTTTGGTCACTTCAAATATGTGTTCCTGTTTAACAAATTAGGTACAACTGCGTTGTTGTATTTAATAGATGACCATGTGGTTTATTCTCTACGCGTTTCGAAGTTGGACCAACCTGTTCATCAGGAGAACTCCAGTTCTAAAATAAAAAATACACATATTTGGTATCACTGCATTCGAAAAAGTCCAATCTATCAAAATATGAAATAAATAAATACCATTGGTAAACTGTGTAATGAAAGAAAAATTCAAAACCCCCAAATTACTTTTTTTTGGCCACCACATTGCAATAAAAGGCAATTAAAGCATCATATTTAGCATATGAATAGTTATGCAGATTTTTGTCATGTCATTGCATTGCTACTGTTTTACTCCTAAAAACATAAATTGTGATTTTTACTATTTTGTTAGTATTTTGTAAATCCCCCTTAGTGTTTCAACACTGACTGAAATAAATGTAAAAAATCGCATGTTTGGTATCGCTGAGTTCTTAAATGTCCGATCTATCAAAGTATAAAATAAATTAATCGGATTGGCAGACGGTGTAATGAGAGAAAAAAAATCAAAAAGTCAGAATTACCTTTTTTGGTCGCTGCAACATTGCAATGAGAAAGAAGGTGATCTTGGTGCGGAGATCACTTCGGGCTCAACGTGACCGTTATCTCTTCCTGACTTTCCATCTTACTTTCTATTTTCTTCTTGTATTATTCTCACACTACCGTTTCTTTCATATCTTCTTTTCATATTTTCCCTCTTCCTTTTGCTTTCTTTTTCTTTCCATCTTTTTTTTCTTTCACCTTTTTACATTTTCTCCTTAGATCTGGGTTTACCTGAATATCCTTACCTTAAAAATTAAACTATTATATTCTATATCCCTGGACTCTGTCTCCCCACTTTGGTTAGAGTGGGTTCCTCCATACCATTGAAGTAAATATTATGGATTTAGGTCCCCACTTTCTTTCTTTTTTCCTCCAGTCTACAAGTCTTTTTTCACAATAATGATTTTTTTGTGATAGCATGGTTTGGTTCATCTCTCCTCCTTTCCTCCTTGTGGATACCCTGCTTGATCAAGAATTTACAACCACTTCCGACTTATATCTGAGCATGATTTATTATCCTAAAGATTTTTTGTCCTAAAGATTAATTGTTATCCTAAGAAGTGATACGATTTGCCTTAATTTGTTTATAAGAATTATGTTATCATAGCGATATATGGTTCTAATCACATTGATGTTTTTCTTCTTTTTTCTGTTTAAAATATAATATATATATATACTAGCTGTACTACCCGGCTTCGCCCGGGTTAATAACTGCTGTTAGCAAAATAGAATGTGTTAACAAAAATTTATTCTGCACACAAAAACCACAAAACAAATAGATAGAAATGTAATTATTAAAAGGCAAAAACTAAGCTAATAGAAGCATTTATATACATATATTTCAACCCCAGAGATATTCCACACAGATTTAATTAATTTGGCCAAGTAATGTGAAGTAATCTTCTACTACTTAGAGTTGGCTGTTCCAACTCTTGAACAGGCTACATAAAGTTGACCATGAGAAAAGCATGGAGATTGTAAATCGATTCCAACTACTTTCAAGGACCGTCCCTGGGCCTTGTTGATGGACATAGCAAATGCCAGTCGAGCAGGAAACTGGAGGCGTTTAAAATCAAAAGGCAAATCAGATAGATAGAATGAGAGGAATTGTTGGAAAGAAAACATCTTCTCCTGTGGCACATCCTGTCAAAATGGTTGCCTCAATTACATGTGAAAACAGGTTCTTAATCAAGAGTCTTGTTCCATTACACAGCTTTGGTGGATCCAAATTTCTCAATAGCAGAATAGGTGACCCAGGTTTTAGAAAGAGGTTGTGAGGAGGAAGTCCTTGTGGCTCCAAGGAATTGAGGAACTCAGTTGGATAAAATAATGCTTGAGCAGGGTCTATTACTGTATCTACTGACTTGCAGGTTGTGCACACACCTGGAAGGAGATTTAGAATCTGAAGATTGAACTTGTTGACGCTGTCATTTTTGGGAGCTAGAATAGCCCTTTCACACAGCCAGCCAGAATTTTTGAAGTGGAGTTGAATGTTTGGAAAAACCTTTGCTTTCAACTCCTCAATGGAAGTCACAATGCAACAAAAGTTGCTTGGGAAGGTGATCTGTCCAGTGGTTGAGTTTACTGGTGCCTTGCCATCTCCAATAGTCAACAGCTGGCTCGAAAACAGTCCAGCAGAAACATCGCCTGTCATGTAGACCCTCATGTTTGTGTTCAGTGACATATTCTTTACTTTTCTCCAAAGGTACGATGCTTTGAGACAGCATTGAGTTCGTCTGCAGGGGTGGATCTTGGAATAACAGGTAGTGTTTGGTGGAAGTCACCTGCCAAAACAACAACTACTCCTCCCATGATATATTTGTTGCTACGCAGGTCTTGCAGCAGTCTGTCCACTGCTTCCAGAGCCCTTTTGTGTGACATGGTGCATTCATCCCAAATGATGGCACTGTATTTTTTAAGCAATTTGGCCAGTCCTGATCCCTTGGCAATATTACACACGGGGCTGTCACTATGAGACAGGTTAAGTGGTAGTTTGAATGTTGAATGTGCTGTCTTGCCACCTTTTAAAAGCGTAGCTGCAATTCCAGAAGATGCCACTGCAAGTGCAATCTTTTTTTGTTGTCGAAATTTTGCCAGGAGCAAGTTGATTACAAATGTCTTTCCTGTTCCACCTGGAGCATCAAGGAAGACAATCCCACCTTTGTTGGTTTCACTGAAACTTAAAATGTAGTTATAGGCATCCCTTTGATCTGGTACCAATATTGGCTCGTTCTGAGACACAAATGCTGTCAGTTCATCAATATTGTAGTTTGTTTCTATGAAAATCTCCCTACACATTTGGATGCCTTCAGGATTTCTTATTGGAGCAGGCAAACCAAGCAACTGTAAGGCTTTTCCTGACATTGCTATGCACTGATCTTCAAGGAGCATTAAAGTTTCATTGAACATTTCCTCAGTGAAGTTGATGAGTTGCTGAGGATTTTCCCTTCTAATCTGCATGAGGATGTCCTTCCTGAGATCAGTTTTGTACTTTGTCCAAATCTCAAGAGGATTTGAAATGCTACAGGTTGTTAGAATAATAGCAAAGAGGTGTCTTAGTCGCTTTGGGGTTTGTGTGGCTGCTGCTTCACTGAGGGTCATGTCCCAGTGTCCATCATTTTCCAGAAGTCCTTTTCTTTGGCAAGCTTCCCTGAATGTTTCACACACATGGCCTCCGACGGTCTTCAGGTCAGAAAATGATGTAGGGCCTTTGACAACATGAAGTAACATGCGCAGGTAGAAGCACTCTGCATTTGACGGATGAACAGTGTAGACGTGACCAAGCGTATCAGTTGCTTTCACCCCTGGATAGCCTTCAATATCAAGCCCCCGTTTCCTCCATTCCAGTGTTTTTCTGGAGGCATTCCAAGTGTAGTACTTTGGTAAATCACAGTAGAGAATTGTTTTTGCAAAAGGGTCTTGTTGACACAGCTCAAAAATTGCCAAGAGGGTGGTCTTAGGTGGTGTTAGGAGCTGCTGCTGCAAGTTTGCTGGGTTAAAATAAATTCTCTGTCCATTTTCCAAGTGCACACTCAGATGCACAACTGGTGGGTAGCACTCATGAATGGAGAATCCTAGTATTCTCCAAACAGCTTCATTGCTGCTTATGTACCTGCCCATCTGGAATGCCTCCACTTCATCAATAATAGGTCCATTTTTCTGGAGTTCAAAAACTGCTTGATCACTTCCTTTGTGGACATATTTGCAGATATACTTGATTGATTTCACAGAGTGGCAAGATTCAACATTTATGTGGGCCTGGAAGATTTTTGAGAGCAAAGGGTTGGAAGGCACTACCCACCTGTTGTCAATTTCTATCTCTTGGAGTGATGATACAACACGCATTTTGAGCTTTGCTGTGAAACCACCATTCCCTGGCTTTCTTCTTCGGTAGACTGGATATCCATCTTGTCCTGTTTGGGTTTCTTGGACCAGGTATCATGGGTAATGCTTTGAACACCTGCCATCAATCATACAGGGAGAATTTTTGTTGAGACTCCCACACGGACCATGGATCATGTTTTTTGTGATGGTGTCAAACAGCAATGGGTCAATCTGAAGGTCTGGCAATTCGGCACTGATGATATGGTCAATTTCGGTAGGCTGTATTTTTTGCTTCAGCCAGATCAAGATGTGGGCGTGAGGAAGGCCTCTTTTTTGCCATTCAACTGAATACATCCAGCACTGCATCTCACCATAAATATGTGATTTTGTGATGAGATTAGTCATTTTTGAAAGTTTCTGTTTGAAAACCCGAGCAATAAGGTCATGGCGATTCACTGTTTTTTGGCCCGGCAACAGGTGCCCTCCAATTTCCTCCCAGGCAGGATTGCAAGTAAAGGTGATGAAAAGATCTAGACGGCCATACTTTCTCACATAAGTCATTGCATCCTGTGTGTATTCATGCATGTGTCGTGGGCTTCCAGTGACAGTTGATGGAAGAATAACCACTTTCCCCAACTCTTTTGGATCAGCATCATTTGCAACAGCATCTCTAAGGTGAATATATTCCTCTGCCCTGAGCTTCTTTTGATTTAGTCGGATATATAAAAGACCCTTCTTTGTTTATATGAATCAATAATCCAGAAAAAGAAGCCCCTTTTATTTATATTTTGAACCAGTCCTAATTGTGTATAGGGTTTTTCCCTATAGGACACAGTAAGGACCCTTGGTTTTTTGCCAGCACCCACTAAGCTCTTTTCAGAGTGACTTTCATCAAAGTATCGATACTACAAAGTAAACATGTGAAATGTTCTTTAGTACTATGAGTGCACACACACCATTCTAAAGAGATATTGGGCTATGTTCACACTTTGCGGTTTTTGCTGCGGATCCGCTGCGGATTTGACGCTGCGGATCCGCAGCAGTTTTCCATGCAGGGTACAGTGCAATGTTACCCTATGGAAAACAAAAACCGCTGTTCGCACTTTGCGGAAAATCCCTTTAAAAACCGCGCGGAATTGCTGCGGAAAAAAAGAAGGAGCATGTCACTTCTTTCTGCGGATTCCGCAGCGGTTTTCAACATGCACCAATAGGAAAGTGCTGTTGGAAACCCGCAGAGGAATCCGCAGAAGAAACCGCAGGAAAATCCGCAGCGAAAACCGCAGCGGTTTTTCAATGCGGTTTTTCCAAATCCGCTGCGGAAAAATCCGCAGCAAAATCTGCAAAGTGTGAACATGCCCTAAAAAAGGAAAAAACTTTTTTTCCAAAAAGCCCATAAAAACGTAAATAAAAAATCTTTAAGGTATTACTGAGGGGACGATACCTCGTATGGCTCAGTGTGCTCTTCCGTTTGTTCGTGCCTGTAATAGTAATCCTTATTCCTAGTCCTGATGTCCAGATCAATATGTAGCCAAAGATGTGTGCGGGTGGTAAGCGCTGCCCCGGCCGGTGGCAGAGCTCACCCGCAGCCTTCACTTGCGGTTAATAGCATGGAGTATATGCGCGCTGTGATTTGTTAGCCGCTCGGTCTCCTGACAGTGCAGGACCTAGCGTGACATCACAGTCACTTGTTGACACATGTGACTGGCTATGGATAGCGCAGTGGACCAAAAAACCCGACGCGTTTCGGAATAAACATATTCCTTCCTCAGGGATGGTCCATATGGAGATGTCTGACCTTTTTATCCACAGCCGCAAATGCTTAACCCCTTCATGAATTAAAGGCAAACAGCTCGATTTCGCTGTTAAGGCCCTTTGGCATTAGAGTATCCAATTCGAAAATCATCCTGCTCTCTTCTCTTGACATCTGTTTGATATAGTCCCCTTTCCGCCAACTTTTGTTAACTATCTTTAAACCAGTAATAATAGTGCCTTTTATCGAGCCTCCATGTTGATTCAGAAAATGTTTTGATAGTGGATGGCCCTGAAATTTCTTTTTTATATTTCTCAGGTGTTCGTTTATTCTTATATAGAGGGGCCTCTTTGTTCTCCCTATATACAGTTTATTGCACGGGCATCCAGGATTTTATCCATGTTTTAAATGTAAACCATGTAAGCGATTAAATTTTAGGAAACAACTATCGCTTTCTAATGGATTCAATGAGTGGACTATTAAAGATCATATATCATGTAACACTGAAGGAGTTATTTACTCCATAAAATGCCCATGCAATAAACTGTATATAGGGAGAACAAAGAGGCCCCTCTATATAAGAATAAACGAACACCTGAGAAATATAAAAAAGAAATTTCAGGGCCATCCACTATCAAAACATTTTCTGAATCAACATGGAGGCTCGATAAAAGGCACTATTATTACTGGTTTAAAGATAGTTAACAAAAGTTGGCGGAAAGGGGACTATATCAAACAGATGTCAAGAGAAGAGAGCAGGATGATTTTCGAATTGGATACTCTAATGCCAAAGGGCCTTAACAGCGAAATCGAGCTGTTCGCCTTTAATTCATGAAGGGGTTAAGTGTTTGCGGCTGTGGATAAAAAGGTCAGACATCTCCATATGGACCATCCCTGAGGAAGGAATATGTTTATTCCGAAACGCATCGGGTTTTTTGGTCCACTGCGCTATCCGTAGCCAGTCACATGTGTCAACAAGTGACTGTGACGTCACGCTAGGTCCTGCACTGTCAGGAGACCGAGCGGCTAACAAATCACAGCGCGCATATACTCCATGCTATTAACCGCAAGTGAAGGCTGCGGGTGAGCTCTGCCACCGGCCGGGGCAGCGCTTACCACCTGCACACATCTTTGGCTACATATTGATCTGGACATCAGGACTAGGAATAAGGATTACTATTACAGGCACGAACAAACGGAAGAGCACACTGAGCCATACGAGGTAACGTCCCATCAGTAATACCTTAAAGATTTTTTATTTACGTTTATATGGGCTTTTTGGAAAAAAATGTTTTTTTCTTTTTTAGATCTCTTTAGAATGGTGTGTGTGCACTCATAGTACTAAAGAACATTTCACATGTTTACTTTGTAGTATCGATACTTTGATGAAAGTCACTCTGAAAAGAGCTTAGTGGGTGCTGGCAAAAAACCAAGGGTCCTTACTGTGTCCTATAGAGAAAAACCCTATACACAATTAGGACTGGTTCAAAATATAAATAAAAGGGGCTTCTTTTTCTGGATTATTGATTTATATAAACAAAGAAGGGGATTATTCCTAGCGCGGATATACTATTATTTATATAACTTTTTAGTGTATGACACAGACAAGTGGTACGTGTCAGTATCTGCTGCAAGGAGTCAGTATAGCAAGCGCCACTAGTATTCAAATATTAACTCCTTATTCGGATATATAAAAGACGTTCACTCTCAATCTTTGCATACATGTCAACAATAAATTGGTGGAAGAGGTGTTTGCATTTCAAGATGTGATTTTCCTCTGCAAATCTTGTCATGATCCTATATGCATAGAAGTCCATGGCAGACACTTTTTTTCCTGAAGGGTTGCCTGTTGTAGGATCTGTCTGAGGTATTCCAAAGTGATAGCCATCCTGTCCCTGCCAAAAGATGATTGGATATTGCAGTGCATCTTAGGACCTGTGAGTTTCTGCAACTCGTTGCAAACTATTGTTCCTTTTCTGAAGCACAATGTCACGGCTTTGAAAATCATCACCTACAATCAAGATGGCTCCCAAATGTTGGAGCATTGAAATGTCGCTGATGTTCACCTTGTGCTGTTTTGTCAGCTCGAATGACAATCTTGTAATCGTCATTTGGCATGCATTCAAGTGCAGTCTTGAAAAGTTGAACATATGGATTGTTGGAGTGAAGGAACTGCTGCAAAATAGTGACAATATCAAGGCGAGTGTTAGGAAATAAAGAGCATCTCCGCTGAGCCTCTGCTTCCGCATTTCCCATGAAGAAGAGTTGAAGAAATTGAGGTTCTTCTCCTTGTAATGGAAGCAGTGAGCCAATTGAGTGGTAAACCTGTCCTTGAACTTTAAATGTCGGCTTAAATCCTGTTGTAAACATTTCTTTTGTTGCACCAAATGATGTTATTTGGAAGCAGGAGTTGTACTATCTGATGTTGTCCAAGAAATGCTTTGATATTGTACTGGTACCTGTCATCAGAGACTTTAGGGGATCTGGTGGTGACAGGAGAGGTGGAAGTTTTATCTTGCCGTTTGCACAGAATAAACCTGGCGGTTCATCTTTCCATTTTAGGGCACTGCAGTACATGCAGACCACATCCATTTTTCCTATCTGAACTTTAGGATTATCCTGATAGTTTATGTCTGACTGGTAACAAAAGGCAGCATGTTTCAAATCTCCAACCATTTCCTGTGCCCTGGTAGAAGAAATAGAAATTCTCTTAGCGGCAAGTCAGCCTTCTCTCTGCTGAGATGACTCATTGGCCCTTGAGGAAGCAGCTCTTCTTCTCTTATCTGCAAGCCTCGCTTCCCTCTCCTCAGAAAGTTCATTGGCTCTAGAGGAAGCAGCTCGTTTTCATGTCTGCAAGCCTCGCTTCCCTCTCCTCAGATAATTCATTGGCTCTTGAGGAAGCAGTTCTTGTTCTCTTGTCTGCAAGCCTCGCTTCCCTCTCCTCAGAAAGTTCATTGGCTCTTGAGGAAGCAGCTATTATTCTCTTGTCTGCAAGCCTCGCTTCCCTCTGCTCAGAAAGTACATTGGCTCTTGAGAAAGCAGCTGCTGTTCTGATGTGTGTCAGCCTTGTTTCTCGGTCTTCACATTTTTCATTGGCCCGTAATGCAGCTTTTCTTTTTGCATCAGCTGACATTCGTGCCATGGAATTCCTTTTCTTTTGAGGCATTATTGTGGTAAAAATAGTCTGTAACTGGCAGTTTCTATATCCTCTCACATAGAGGTAATGTGACTGACATCAGCCTTTCCACCAACACACCCTAGGAACATGCTATTACCTCACACAAGCTTTGTTATACTGAGAATGTCCTGCCTATATTAACCAATCAGAGCTCAGATTAATTAACTGTAGCAAAGTAGAAGCTGAGCTGTGATTGGTTGCTATTGGCAGACTGATAAATCCCAGCCAACAGGAAGCCCTCCCCCCTGGCAGTATACTGTATATTAGCTCACACATACACATAATAGACAGGTCATGTGACTGACAGCTGTCGTATTTCCTATACCGTACATTTGTTGCTCTTGTAGTTTGTCCACTTATTAATCAGATTTTTATTTTTGAAGGATAATACCAGACTTGTGTGTGTTTTAGGGTGAGTTTCATGTGTCAATTTGTTTGTGTTGAGTTGCGTGTGGTGACATGCATGTAGCGACTTTTGTGAGATGAGTTTTGTGTGGCGACATGCGTGTAGCAACTTTTGTGAGATGAGTTTTGTGTGGCGACATGCGTGTAGCAACTTTTTGTGTGTCGAGTTGCATGTGACAGGTTAGTGTGTTTTGCGCATCGAGTTTCATTTGTAGTTCATTTTGAGTATGTGTAAGTTTTGTGTGAGGCAACTTTTGCATGTGTTGCAACTTTTGTGCATGTGGCAATTTTTCCGCGTGTGCAAGTTTTGTGTGTGGCGAGTTTTCCATGAGGTGAGTTTTGCATGTGTGGCTGTTGTGAATTCTGCTTTTGGGTTCCCTCCGGTGGTAGTAGGTGGTAATGCAGTTGTCCCTGGGTTGCAGTCCTGGTCAGGTGTGTCTGCTGATTGCAGTTCTGACTGGGGTATTTAGGTGTGCAGGATTCATTAGTCCTTGCCAGTTGTCAATTGTTGTTGGGAGGTGTAGGACCTCTGCCTGGTTCCTCCTGCCTTTCTGCCAAATCAGCAAAGATAAGTGTCTGGTTTTTTTTTCCTGTGGCACACATGCTGTGTGCTTCACAATTCAGTGCTATTCTTTGTGTTTTCTTGTCCAGCTTAGATTGTGTCAGTATTTTCTCAGTCTTGTTGGATTCTCTGGAGTGGCAGATATACATTCCATGTCTTTAGTTAGATTGTGGAACTTTTTGTATTATCTGTTGTGGATATTTTTGGAAGGGTTTTAATACTGACCGCCTAGTAATCTGTCCTATCCTTTCCTATTTAGCTAGCGTGGCCTCTTTTGCTAAATCCTGTTTTCTACCTGCGTGTGTCTTATTCGTGGGGGGCTGCCTATCCTTTGGGGGTCTGCTCTGAGGCAAGATAGCATTCCTATTTCCATCTATAGGGGTATTTAGTCCTCCGGCTGTGTCGAGGTGTCTAGGGTTTGTTAGGCACACCCCACGGCTACTTCTAGTTGCGGTGTTAGTTCAGGATTTGCGGTCAGTACAGGTTCCACCAACTCCAGAGAAAGTTTTCATGCGGCTCCAAGGTCACCAGATCATAACATGTGGCGAGTTTTGCGTGAGCCTAGTTTTGCATGTGGTGAGTTTTGCATGTGGTGAGTTTTGAGCGGCGACTTTTGTGTTTTGACTTTTATGTGGCGAGGTTGGTGCATGTGTAGTGAAATGTGTGCTGAGGGTGGTATATGTGTTCAAGCACGTGGTAGTGTGTGGAGCATTTTGTGTGTGTGTTCATATCCCCATGTGTGGTGAGTATCCCATGTCGGGGCCCCACCTTAGCAACTGTATGGTATATACTCTTTGTTGCCATCGCTCTTGTTCTTTAAGTCCCCCTTGTTCACATCTGGCAGCTGTCAATTTGCCTCCAACACTTTTCCTTTCACATTTTCCCCATTATGTATATAGAAGCAAAATTGTTTCGTGAATTGGAACGCGTGAGGTTAAAATTTCGCCTCACAACATAGCCTATGATGCTCTCGGGGTCCAGATGTGTGACTGTGCAAAATTTTGTGGCTGCAGCTGCCAATCCCAGACATACACACACACATTCAGCTTTATATATTAGATATACCTGTAAGTCATCTCCCCTGTATATAGTATATACCTGTATGTCACCTCCCCTGTATATAGTATATACCTGTATGTCATCTCCTCCTGTATATAATATATAGCTGTATATCATCTCCCCTGTATATAGTATATACCTGTATGCCATCTCCTCCTGGCTGTCAATTTGCCTCCAACACTTTTCCTTTCACCTTTTCCCCATTATGTAGATAGGGGCAAAATTGTTTGGTGAATTGGAACACGCGGGGTTAAAATTTTGCCTCACAACATAGCCTATGACGCTCTCGGGGTCCAGGCGTGTGACTGTGCAAAATTTTGTGGCTGTAGCTGCGACGGTGCAGATGCCAATCCCGGACATACACACACACATACATACACACACACATTCAGCTTTATATATTATATATATCTAATATATTAAGCTGAATGTGTGTATGTGTGTATGTGTGTATGTGTGTATGTCCGGGATTGGCATCTGAACCGTCGCAGCTACAGCCACAAAATTTTGCACAGTCACACGTCTGGACCCCGAGAGCGTCATAGGCTATGTTGTGAGGTGAAATTTTAACCCCGCGCTTTCCAATTCACCAAACAATTTTGCCCCTATCTACATAATGGGGAAGAAGTGAAAGGAAAAGTGTTGGAGGCGTCGCAGCTACAGGCACAAAATTTTGCACAGGCATAGGCTAATATATTAAGCTGAATGTGTGTATGTGTGTATGTGTGTATGTGTGTATGTCTGGGATTGGCATCTGAACCGTCGCAGCTACAGCCACAAAATTTTGCACAGTCACACGTCTGGACCCCGAGAGCGTCATAGGCTATGTTGTGAGGTGAAATTTTAACCCCGCGCTTTCCAATTCACCAAACAATTTTGCCCCTATCTACATAATGGGGAAAAAATGAAAGGAAAAGTGTTGGAGGCAAATTAACAGCTGCCAGATGTGAACAAGGGGGACTTAAAGAATGAGAGCGATGGCGCCAAAGAGTATATACTGTACAGTTGCTAAGGTGGGGCCCCGACATGGGATAATCACCACACCACCACGGGGATATGAACACACACACAAAATGCGCCACACACTACCACGTGCTCGAACACATATACCACCCTCAGCGCACATTTCACCACACATACACCAACCTCGCCACATAAAAGTCGAAACACAAAAGTCGCCGCTCAAAACTCGCCACGCGCAAAACTCTCCACATGCAAAACTCGCCACATGTGCAAAACTCACCTCATGGAAAACTCGCCAAACGCAAAACTTGCACACGCGGAAAAATTGCCACATGCACAAAAGTTGCAACACATGCAAAAGTTGCCTCACACAAAACTTGCACATACTCAAAAGGCACCACACATAAAACTCGCCACGCGCAAAACTCGCCATGCGCAAAACTTGCTGCACACAACTTGCTACACTAACCTGTCACATGCAACTCGACACACAAAAAGTTGCTACACGCATGTCGCCACACAAAACTCATCTCACAAAAGTCGCTACATGCATGTCGCCACACGCAACTCAACAGACACAACTTGACACACGAAACTCGCCCTAAAACACACACAAGTCTGGTATTATCCTTCAAAAATAAAAATCTGATTAATAAGCAGACAAACTACAAGAGCAACAAATGTACCATATAGGAATCCGGCAGCTGTCAGTCACATGACCTGTCTATTATGTGTATGTGTGAGCTAATATATACTGCCAGGGGGTGGGCTTACTGTTGGCTGGGGATTTATCAGGCTGCCAATTCAGCTTACAAATACTGAGGTAAAAATACTGACCAAATAACGTGTGAATGAGGTCTAATACAGGAGGAGATGACACACAGATATATACTATATACAGGAAGAGATGACACACTGGTATATACTATATACAGGGGAGATGACATACAGGTACATACTATATACAGGGGAGATGACACACATGTATATACTATTTACAGGGGAGATGACACACAGGTATATACTATATACAGGAGGAGATGACACACAGATATATACTATATACAGGAGAGATGACACACAGGTATATACTACATACAGGTGGAGATGACATACAGGTATATACTATATACAGGAGGAGATGACACACAGGTATATACTATATACAGGAGCAGATTACCTACAGGTATATAGTATATACAGGAGGAGATGACATACAGGTATATGCTATGTATAGCAGGAGATGACATACAGGTATATACTATATACAGGAGGAGATGACACACAGATATATACTATATATAGGTGAGATGACACACAGGTATATACTATATACAGGAGGAGATTACATACAGGTATATACTATATATAGGAGGAGATGACATACAGGTATATACTATATACAGGGGAGATGACACACAGCAGGTATATACTATATACAGGGGAGATGACATACAGGTATATACTATATACAGGAGATGACATACAGGTGTATACTATATATAAGCGAGATGACAAACATGTATATACTGAGGTGAAAATAAGAGGTGTGAGGTGAAAATGAAAAGGTGTCAGTGCAAAATGAGAGGAGTGAGGGAAAATAGTGGAGTGATCGGAAAATGACAGATGTGAGGTCGAAATGACAAGTGTTAGGCGGGAATGAGAGGAGTGAGGGGGGAAAATAAGAGTGAGGGGCAAAATGAGAGGTGTGAGGGAGAAAATGAGAGATGTGAGGGGGAAAATGAAAGATGTGATGGGGAAAATGAGAGGCATGATGGGAAAATAAGAGAAGTGAGGTGCTATAACTAACCACAGATATTTACTATGCCCAGGCAACGCCGGGCTCTTCAGCTAGTATATATATATATATATATATACACAGTGGGTACAGAAACTTTTCAGACCCCTTTAAATGTTTCACTCTTTGTTTCATTGCAGCCATTTGGTAAATTCAAAAAATTTTTGGGGTTTTTTTTTTTTTTTTTCACATCAATGTACACTCTGCACCCCATCTTGACTGAAAAAAAATCAGAAATGTAGAAATTTTTGCAAATTTCTTATAAACGAAAGACCAAAATATCACTATCACGCTGCTGCAAAGCAGGTAGGTGCAAGCTCCAAAGATGGCTATGGAGTGGAAGGAGGGCTGCACCTAGACAAAGTAGGCATGTCGTGCAGCAGCGAGGCTACCAATAGGTGGCAGCAGGAAAGTCAAACAAGCCAGGTCAAAATTAGTCAGAAGCGCAGTACCAAAGGAATAAACAAAACACAGAGTCAGAGACAAGCCAAAAGGTCAGTAACAGTCAGGAGCACATAAGCCAAAGACAGAAGATGAAAGCAGGTCAGGATACAAGCCAAGTCAAAACCAGGGAGTAAACACATAAAAGGGAAACACTGAGTCAAGATGGGGATAGGGGAAAACCACAGACATGGGTTCAGGCAGCTAATGCAGTAGGACAAATCGGGATTTACCAGAGTCAGCTACACATGCTGTAGGCAGAACTATAACTGACATCGCCTGAAGGAAGCAGCGGTGATAAATAGCCAACCTGAACCCAAACTGAGGCTGAGAAAGGTTAACCCTTGACATGACCAGAACAGGACTCAAAACCCAGTCTGGATCATGACGATCACATGGTGACATCAAAGCCTTAGGTTCAAATCCCACAAAAGACGAAATCTTCAAGGAGTTTGTATGTTCTCCCCATATTTGTGTGGTATCCCAGTACCTGTTCTACTGCTGTTGAATGAGGCAGTTGTCGTGTGGCAGTAGATTTGTTCCAGTGTGGCAGAAATAGTTTGGACATTGTGAGAAAGGAGATGTAATACATTGCATTGTATACCGACGACTCATAAATGTGCTTTGCTGCCATCTACTGGCCAATGTGTATGCAAGGGGGACGACCGCACCACAAGTACCTGCTTGCCGGGGCTGGAACTGTCAAGGCTGCATCTCATGTTCCCGGGGGGGGGAAGGAATAGTGAACCGGACCTTCCTCCTGACCAAGGGGGCGGGGAGATAAAAGAGGAAAGCGTGCGCAGCAGGGCAGTTTGGCGCGAACCCAGGGCAGCACGCAGAGAGGTGAGAGGCACGCTCTGCTTCCCCTCCCCCACCAAGTACTGGCACTGTGGCAGCCCTATCAACTTTAAAGGGACTGCACCAGAGAAGGAGAGAAGCCAGGAGTGCTGCAGCAGTCCAGAGAGAGAGAGAGAGACTGCTGTGATCAGGGAAGCCATGTATTCCGTAACAGCCAGGGAAAGGAGTGCTCCATCCTGGGAGCACCAGCAGTGCGCAGGCCAGCATCCGTCATCTCCCACTGCCAGCAGCGGGAACCAGAGAGAGAGAGCCATGCAGTGTGAGCCCGGTGACTACAAGTGAACAAGGCGCCGTACGGTTCATGTCCGTGAGTACAGCACATGTGCCACATAAGAGTGACCGGGAACGGGACAGACACTTGCGCCCTGACTTTGCCAGTGAATATTTGTACCGGGCTAGTGAGTACTGCGTATGTGGTGCCAAAGAGAGATAGGGTGCAGGACTGTTTGTTGCTGCCCACATTGCTGCACCTTGCCACACTGTTTGACCAGGACCCTGACAGCATTGCGTCCTTGCCTGTGTTGGCCGCAGCCACTTATGGACTAGGGGCCCAGTGGAAGGTACCTGAAACTGACCACTACTGCCAGAAGACAGACAACCATTACCAGCAGGACCTTCTTGGACAAGCACCATGCCAGCTGTTGTCAGTGCTACTGACTTTCAAGGAGCATCTACAGTCAGAGATACTTCTGACATGATAAGTGTGCAAAAGAACTGCCATTACGGAATCCACTGTTTTCAACCGTGCATATGCAACACCCGCTAGGGCCGTGGGGTACTCCGGACCGGGTCGGACGGTCCTTAAAGGCGTGGTCACGGCAGCAACTGACCCGGTCCGTGGCCCTGGGTGTGCAATAAAAGGGATGAGGGAAATGTTTATAGGGGATTGTTCATGACGCCACCTGTGGTACTCAGGCAGGGATGGCCTACGCTGCTTAAAGGGATATGCTGGGGCCCATGGTGATGCAGCTTAGATGGTTTTGCTAACCACAGGTGGAGCGGAGGCCCCAGGGCTACCAGGACAGTCTATGAGGGATTGTGGATGTTGGGGTGCAGGAATAATCGGAAGACACAGGGTCTGTAGTTTCTTTAACTTTATTTGTAGGTGCTGTCCGGGGCACTGGTGACAGGTGGTGTTGGAGGTCCGGGCAGCCTGGAAACAATTCAGAATCCCTCTAGCCAGGTGGATTTGGAGGTCTTCCTTTCTGCGCTGTTTTCAAGGTTCTTGATGCTTTAATCTCTATTCAAGTCCCTCTCTCTCTGTCCTTTAAGTGGAACACTACCCACATTGCAGGCAGCTCGAACCTTTTTCTGGTGTCACTCTCTCTCGTGGTGACTCCGGGCTCTAGTTTGCTGCTGTGCCTTCAGGTTTCAGTTGTGGCCAGGAGACCTGCAATCTCCTGCTCTCTGGATTCAGTTGCGGGGCCTGCAGTCCCCACACAACCTCAGACTCTAGTGTCCGGCATTTTGCGCTCAGTCCTGGAGTGAGCTCATTCGCAGCTCCACTCCCAAACTTTCCCCTCATGCTTCCTCTTCCTTCACTGTCTGCATCCTCACTCTCCCTCCCTCAGACTCAGACTGCCTAACTCCGCCTCCAGACCAGAACTTATCAGGGAAGTTCCCCTGAAACTGGGTTTAGAGCTCCCCCTTCTGGTCTGGAGTCAGGAAAGTGTTGAATGCCAATGTTACCTGCCAAGGGGATTCCTTCTTGCTTCCAGGCATGACATCACTCCCTGTGAGGGAAGCAATGCCATTGTGGCATCCGGACTCCTGGGGTGCCACCCATATCCTTTTGCCATAGAACCGTTCATTCTGCAATTTAACTGTTTATTTCCCTGCTAAACCCTTTACCTCCCTGCATGGAGTATCCCACTGTTTAGTAAAATTGTTTAACCCTTGCTCTGCCTCGTGTCCATCACTGCATCCACTAACCTGCTCACATGTATATGAGCTAAGTGATTATTCTCTTCACAACAAGTTGCCATAGTAACAGCTGGTAGGAGCCTCCTAGCTCAGGGCTCACACACACTTCCCGAGGTAACTCCCAGCTCAGGACACACACACACTTCCTGAGGTAACTCCCAGCTCAGGGCTCACACACACTCCCTGAGGTAACTCCCAGCTCAGGACTCTCACAGTCCCTGAGATAACTTTGAGTTCTGGGCGGTTCAAGCTCCCTGAGGAAGCTCCCTTCATAGTTTTCCATGCGAGTCCACGCTGAGGGGACACCTTTCTCCACATAATTTCCTTCACAATGGAGTGAAGTTGTCCTGTCAGAAGAGATAAAGCTGCACATGTGCTCTCCTGTATACGTACAGTTGCTCATTTTTTCTTTCTACCCAGTTAATTCTTCTCTTTTCTCTGCTCCATGTAAAATTAGGAAGTCTCTTGTCTCTGCATTTATCATTCCCCTCGTCAACTCCTGCCACAGCTGTTCCTCTCTTGTCTCTGCCAGGGATTTTGCAGTGACTTATGAGTCATACAGGGAAAATTGATCTGCTGTTTCTACATCTACATAGAGCTTAGAAGGATTCAGCTAGTCTGTTTTTAATTATGTGACACTATAGACCTAATGGAAGAGAACAATTAACTTGGTAGAAAGGCAAAATGAGCAATTGTATGTACACGGTGCTATATAATATGATAACTGCAATATATTAAGAGAATAACATTTTTATGGGGGAGGGCTTCTTTAAAATACTGCATGATAATTCTGAATAACATTGCATATCCCCAACTCATACCAAATTTTAAATGATCTCCTTCAACAATCCCCCAATAATGTACAGGCCATCAATAGTGTGATCCTGGAAAACCATATAGCATATTTTAATGATTCTGATGATATTGTTACAAATGTTTGTGACATTTTCTTGAAATTAAGAAAAAATAATAGGTTCAATCTCAGGAAATATGGAGGACAAGACACGATGTGTTTCAAATCTAAAGTTTATTGTTTGTATTAAGTATTTTATACTTATGAACATACATAGGTGTAAACTTTAGTAGCCAATCAATTGACCCCACGTTGCGTTACTCATTCAATTAATACACATTAAATTTATACTCCTAAAAGATTCAACTAAATAAGCAAAATTCAATATTCCGCAGTTTTATTTCTTTTAGAGACAAAATCATCTGAGGGTCTCAAAATAATAATTCAATACATTCACCAAGGTGTCAAATCTACCCACCATTTTTCTATCCAAATTTGCATTTTTTCAGCTCCCCAAATAATTAGTAAAATGTATATATATACTATTATACATGCATTATATTATACATACAGTGGGGCAAAAAAGTATTTAGTCAGTCAGCAATAGTGCAAGTTCCACCACTTAAAAAGATGAGAGGCGTCTGTAATTTACATCATAGGTAGACCTCAACTATGGGAGACAAACTGAGAAAAAAAAAATCCGGAAAATCACATTTTCTGTTTTTTTATCATTTTATTTGCATATTATGGTGGAAAATAAGTATTTGGTCAGAAACAAACAATCAAGATTTCTGGCTCTCACAGACCTGTAACTTCTTCTTTAAGAGTCTCCTCTTTCCTCCACTCATTACCTGTAGTAATGGCACCTGTTTAAACTTGTTATCAGTATAAAAAGATACCTGTGCACACCCTCAAACAGTCTGACTCCAAACTCCACTATGGTGAAGACCAAAGAGCTGTCAAAGGACACCAGAAACAAAATTGTAGCCCTGCACCAGGCTGGGAAGACTGAATCTGCAATAGCCAACCAGCTTGGAGTGAAGAAATCAACAGTGGGAGCAATAATTAGAAAATGGAAGACATTCAAGACCACTGATAATCTCCCTCGATCTGGGGCTCCATGCAAAATCCCACCCCGTGGGGTCAGAATGATCACAAGAACGGTGAGCAAAAATCCCAGAACCACGCGGGGGGACCTAGTGAATGAACTGCAGAGAGCTGGGACCAATGTAACAAGGCCTACCATAAGTAACACACTACGCCACCATGGACTCAGATCCTGCAGTGCCAGACTTGTCCCACTGCTTAAGCCAGTACATGTCCGGGCCCGTCTGAAGTTTGCTAGAGAGCATTTGGATGATCCAGAGGAGTTTTGGGAGAATGTCCTATGGTCTGATGAAACCAAACTGGAACTGTTTGGTAGAAACACAACTTGTCGTGTTTGGAGGAAAAAGAATACTGAGTTGCATCCATCCAACACCATACCTACTGTAAAGCATGGTGGTGGAAACATCATGCTTTGGGGCTGTTTCTCTGCAAAGGGGCCAGGACGACTGATCCGGGTACATGAAAGAATGAATGGGGCCATGTATCGTGAGATTTTGAGTGCAAACCTCCTTCCATCAGCAAGGGCATTGAAGATGAAACGTGGCTGGGTCTTTCAACATGACAATGATCCAAAGCACACCGCCAGGGCAACGAAGGAGTGGCTTCGTAAGAAGCATTTCAAGGTCCTGGAGTGGCCTAGCCAGTCTCCAGATCTCAACCCTATAGAAAACCTTTGGAGGGAGTTGAAAGTCCGTGTTGCCAAGCGAAAAGCCAAAAACATCACTGCTCTAGAGGAGATCTGCATGGAGGAATGGGCCAACATACCAACAACAGTGTGTGGCAACCTTGTGAAGACTTACAGAAAACGTTTGACCTCTGTCATTGCCAACAAAGGATATATTACAAAGTATTGAGATGAAATTTTGTTTCTGACCAAATACTTATTTTCCACCATAATATGCAAATAAAATGATAAAAAAACAGACAATGTGATTTTCTGGATTTTTTTTTCTCAGTTTGTCTCCCATAGTTGAGGTCTACCTATGATGTAAATTCCAGACGCCTCTCATCTTTTTAAGTGGTGGAACTTGCACTATTGCTGACTGACTAAATACTTTTTTGCCCCACTGTATATTACAATACATATAATATTATAATTATATTAAAGGGAACCTGTCACCTGAATTTGGCGGGACCTGTTTTGGGTCATATGGGCGGGTTTTTCGGGTGTTTGATTCACCCTTTCCTTACCCGCTGGCTGCATGCTGGCCGCAATATTGGATTGAAGTTCATTCTCTGTCCTCCGGAGTAAACGCCTGCGCAAGGCAATATTGCCTTGCGCAGGCGTGTACTCCGGAGGACAGAGAATGAACTTCAATCCAATATTGCGGCCAGCATGCAGCCAGCGGGTAAGGAAAGGGTGAATCAAACACCCGAAAACCCCGCCCATATGACCCAAAACAGGTCCCGCCAAATTCAGGTGACAGGTTCCCTTTAAGCATTATATGTGCTTTCACATATGAATTCCTCTATTAATAGTGTTCACAAGTGGAATACGGGTGAGAAAAATGATTATTAAGACACTGATCCAGCAGCTACCTCAGAAGTCCATGTCCACCGAATCAGAGTCCTGCGAACCTTCTCCTATGTGCCAACATCTCGACTTCACTTTTGACTAGTTGGTAAGGTGCGATGTCACAGTTGCGACTTGAGGTGAACATGATGTCATTCTTGACCAATTAAAATAAAACAAAGCCGAAGATAACAGCAGTTAGGAGGCCTTGGTCCGGAGGCTATCAGACTAGTTATGAGTTTGCTAGACCAGTGTCCTGCGAATATAAACTCTAAAGTGGAGCAATGTCCTACTTAACCTATCCCCAAATCTCATAACTACTTGTATTTATCATCATGATTACAAGCTGAAGCAGGCAGATATACCACGTATATTAGCATTTTCCCCAAAAATGGTGCTTGCAAAATTTGCCGTTACTCTATATTACGGGCAAGAATGAAATAGTTAGTTTGGTAATCTGTAACCTCCATCATTGATTTATCCATACGTGGAGTATACACTGTTTTTTCGATTTGATAACCGGCTTCTTTGAAGGCCGCTTCCAGTTCCTCCTTTTTTGTGCTCATTGAACCGAAATATGTTTTACCAACATGATAGTAAGTAGCATTCAGCGCACTTATTAGTACAATGTGACCTCCAGGTTTTATCAAGTCTTTGAAATTTTTCAGAACTTCACAGAATGATTTTATATCTTTACACGCAACTTCAAGGCAAAGACAAGACAGGAGACAATCCACCGGTGGCACAACGACAGGGTCATAAGGGTTCCTTTTCAGAGCGTCACATTTCAGGACTTCTTTCACCTTACTGCGGAGTTTTTCTGCCTTTTTCTCATAATCCTCCCTTCAAGCATAAAACAAAATGTTATAAAATGGAATTTGTAAGCTGATGAAATAGTATTTGATACCTGAGCAAAAAACTCGATCAATAAGGTTTTTTTAGTGAAGAAAAAAATATATATTTTACCAAGGTGTCTCCATCCTGTCAAATGTTGTACAACGCCTGTTGCAAAGTGTAATCCATTACTAGCAGCAGAGAAAGTGAAACTGGTATTTGTATGTGTGTTATGTATTAAGTTGGTGTAAACTTTAAAAAGGAATTATTACCTATTTCCTTCCAGCTCACAAACAAATTTGATGATGTGAGTCCAGTCAAATGCATCCGGATCCTTCTTCAGCCATTTTTGGAGTTCAGCACGATTTTGCTCAAGAAAATCTGAGACGATGATTTTATCAAACACTTCACAAGCCGAAAGGAGTTGATAAATGGTGGGTCCACTGCCAAAATCAAGCAGGGTGTCTCCTCTAATACCACCTGAAAATATAATACAACATTTACAATGTCAGATTAGGAAGGAACATTATTAGTTGAAACTAGATTGTGGGCCAATTCTAACGCATCGGGTATTCTAGAATATGTATGTATGTACGTCGCGCTGTGAGTGGGGGTTAAATTCCGCCCCAATATCGCTGATTGGTCATGGCTGGCCATGAGCTACCAATCATTGAGGGCTGTCCCACACGTCCAGATAATTCCGGTACCGGAATAAATCGGTACCGGAGTTATCCGTGTCCGTGTGCCTGGGAACTCACGGAGGCCATACGAGCGGGACACGTGTGCCGCCCGTATGACGAGTGGGTACCACACGGAGCGTGTGGTACCCACTCTGCATGGTGCTGAAGCTGCGATTCATATCCTCTCTGCAGTAGCGTTTGCTGCAGAGAAAATATGAAGAATAGTGTTAAAAATAAAGATTTAGGTGTCCGCCGCCCTCCCACCCCCTGTGCGCCCCCCCGCTGGTCAGAAAATACTTACCCGCCTCCCTCGCTGCTTCCTGGTCTGGCTGCGGCTTCTCCTGCATGCAGTCACGTGGGCCCGATCATTTACAGTCATGAATATGTGGCTCCACCTCCCATAGGGGCGGAGCCGACTATTCATGATTGTAAATGATCGGCCCCACGTGACCGCATACAGTAGGAGGCGCGGCCAGACCAGGAAGGAGCGAGGGAGCGGGTAAGTATTTTCTGACCAGCGGGGGGGCGCACAGGGGGTGGGGGGAGCGGCGGACACATGGATCTTTATTTTTAACACTATTCTTCATATTTTCTCTATAGCAAACGCTGCTACAGGGAAGATATGAATACCGGCTTCAGCACCATGTGGGGGGGACAGCGCTTACTGTAGCGCTGTCTCCGGCACGCACACGGACCCCAGACGGAGAATGTCCGTGTGAGGTCCGTGTTTTACGCGGACCCATTGACTCTATTGGGTCCGTGTAAAACGTGCGCTCCCACGAACACTGACATGTCTCCGTGTTTGGCACACGGAGACACGGTCCGCAAAAAATCAATGACATCTGAACAGATGCATTGATTTTTATGTGTCTACGTGTGTCAGTGTCTCCGGTACGTGAGGAAACTGTCACCTCACGTACCGGAGCCACTGACGTGTGAAACCGGCCTGAAGCAGTGTTTAAATCCCGTGCCAATATCACTGATTGGTCGCGGCCGGCCGGGCGCGACCAATCAGCGAAGCGTGGTTTAAATCCAGCGTCAATTCGCAGCTGGACTGCGTCTGTTGCAGGATGTCGGGGGTTCGGGGTGCTGGATGTTATGACCCCAATGGCGAGGGTCTCAGAGGAACAAGTAAGTCTGCGAAGTACAAAAATCCAGCTCATAGGGCAGTGGTAACTGGGTTGACCATATATCTACTCCTAACGCCAACACTAGAAGTAGCCGGGGAACATGCCTACGTTGGTCGCTAGATGTCTCGTGCCAGCCGGAGGATTAACTACCCCTAGAAGAGGAAAACAAAGACCTCTCTTGCCTCCAGAGAATAGACCCCAAAAGTTGGATACAAGCCCCCCACAAATAATAACGGTGAGGTAAGAGGAAATGACAAACACAGAGATGAACTAGGTTTAGCAAAGAGAGGCCCACTTACTAATAGCAGAATGTAGTAAGATAACTTATATGGTCAACAAAAACCCTATCAAAAATCCACACTGGAAATTCAAGAACCCCCGAACCGTCTAACGGCCCGGGGGGAGAACTCCAGCCTCCCTAGAGCTTCCAGCAAGGATAGGATACAGATTATGTACAAGCTGGACAAAAATGCAAACAAAAACAAATAGCAAAAAGCAAGAAAGCAGACTTAGCTTAATCTAGCAGGAACCAGGATCAGTAGACAAGAGCACAACAGATTAGCTCTGATTACAACGTTGCCAGGCATTGAACTGAAGGTCCAGGGAGCTTATATAGCAACACCCCTGACCTAACGACCCAGGTGAGCATACAAGGGATGGCAGACATACCCAGAGTCAAATCACTAGTAACCACTAGAGGGAGCCAAAAGGTAAATTCACAACAGTACCCCCCCCTTAGTGAGGGGTCACCGAACCCTCACCAAGACCACCAGGGCGATCAGGATGAGCGGTGTGAAAGGCACGAACCAAATCGGCCGCATGCACATCAGAGGCGACCACCCAGGAATTATCCTCCTGACCATAGCCCTTCCACTTGACCAGGTACTGAAGCCTCCGCCTGGAGAGACGAGAATCTAAGATCTTCTCCACCACGTACTCCAACTCGCCCTCAACCAACACCGGAGCAGGAGGCTCAGCAGAAGGGACCACAGGCACAACGTACCGCCGCAACAAGGACCTATGAAATACGTTGTGAATGGCAAACGACACCGGAAGATCCAGGTGAAAGGATACAGGATTAAGGATTTCCAATATCTTGTAAGGACCAATGAAGCGAGGCTTAAATTTGGGAGAGGAGACCTTCATAGGAACAAATCGAGAAGACAGCCATACCAAATCCCCAACGCGAAGTCGGGGACCCACACCGCGGCGGTGGTTGGCAAAACGCTGAGCCTTCTCCTGTGACAACTTCAAGTTGTCCACCACATGACTCCAGATCCGCTGCAACCTATCCACCACAGAATCCACCCCAGGACAGTCAGAAGGCTCCACATGTCCCGAGGAAAAACGAGGATGGAAACCAGAGTTGCAGAAAAATGGCGGAACTAGCCCGATTATTAAGGGCAAATTCAGCCAACGGCAAGAAGGTCACCCAATCATCCTGATCAGAAGAGACAAAACACCTCAAATAAGCCTCCAGAGTCTGATTAGTTCGCTCCGTTTGTCCGTTAGTCTGGGGATGAAAAGCGGACGAAAACGACAAATCAATGCCCATCCTACCACAAAAGGATCGCCAGAACCTGGAAACAAACTGTGATCCTCTGTCCGACACAATATTCTCAGGAATGCCGTGCAAACGAACCACGTTCTGGAAGAACACAGGAACCAGATCAGAAGATGAGGGCAGCTTAGGCAAAGGAACCAAATGGACCATCTTAGAGAAACGATCACATATCACCCAGATGACAGACATGCCCTGAGACACCAGAAGATCAGAAATGAAATCCATAGAGATGTGTGTCCAAGGTCTCTTCGGGACAGGCAAGGGCAAGAGCAACCCGCTGGCACGAGAACAGCAAGGCTTAGCTCGAGCACAAGTTCCACAGGACTGCACAAATGACCGCACATCCCTTGACAAGGAAGGCCACCAAAAGGACCTGGCCACCAGATCTCTGGTGCCAAAAATTCCCGGGTGCCCTGCCAACACTGAGGAATGAACCTCGGAAATGACTCTGCTGGTCTATTTAGCAGGCACAAACAATCTGTCAGATGGACAAGAGTCAGGCCTACCAGCCTGAAATCTCTGCAACACACGCCGCAGATCAGGAGAAATAGCTGACAAGATAACTCCTTCCTTAAGAATACCCACAGGTTCAGCGACTCCAGGAGCATCAGGCACAAAGCTCCTAGACAGAGCATCGGCCTTCACATTCTTAGAACCTGGTAAATACGATACCACAAAGTCAAAACGGGAGAAAAACAATGACCAGCGGGCCTGTCTAGGATTCAGGCGTTTAGCAGACTCGAGATACATCAGATTTTTGTGATCAGTCAAGACCACCACACGATGCTTAGCACCCTCGAGCCAATGACGCCACTCCTCAAATGCCCACTTCATGGCCAACAACTCCCGATTGCCCACATCATAATTTCGCTCTGCCGGCGAAAACTTCCTGGAGAAAAAGGCACAAGGTCTCATAGTAGAGCAACCAGGGCCTCTCTGCGACAAAACGGCCCCTGCCCCAATCTCCGAAGCATCCACCTCCACCTGAAAGGGAAGTGAGGTGTCAGGTTGGCACAAAACAGGCGCCGAAGTAAACCGGCGTTTCAACTCCTGGAAAGCCTCCACGGCAGCAGGAGCCCAGTTAGCTACATCAGAGCCTTTCTTGGTCATATCCGTCAATGGTTTAACAACGCTAGAAAAATTTGCGATAAAACGACGGTAGAAGTTAGCAAAACCCAAGAACTTCTGAAGACTCTTAACTGACGAGGGTTGAGTCCAATCATGAATAGCTCGGACCTTGACTGGGTCCATCTCCACAGCAGAAGGGGAAAAAATGAACCCCAAAAAGGGAACCCTCTGTACACCAAAGAGACACTTTGAGCCTTTAACAAACAAAGAATTTTCACGCAAAATCTTAAAAACCATCCTGACCTGCTCCACATGCGAGTCCCAATCATCAGAAAAAAACAGAATATCATCCAGATAAACAATCAAAAATTTATCCAGATACTTCCGGAAAATGTCATGCATGAAGGACTGAAAAACTGAAGGTGCATTAGAGAGCCCAAATGGCATCACCAAGTACTCAAAATGACCTTCGGGCGTATTGAATGCGGTTTTCCATTCATCGCCTTGCTTAATGCGCACAAGGTTGTACGCACCACGAAGGTCTATCTTGGTGAACCACTTGGCACCATTAATCCGGGCAAACAAGTCTGACAACAGCGGCAAAGGATACTGAAATTTGACAGTGATCTTGTTTAAAAGCCGATAGTCAATACAAGGCCTCAAAGATCCGTCCTTTTTGGCCACAAAAAAGAATCCCGCACCAAGAGGGGAAGAAGAAGGACGGATATGCCCCTTCTCAAGAGACTCCTTGATATATGAACGCATCGCGGTATGTTCAGGTACCGACAAATTAAACAGTCTCCCCTTAGGAAACTTACTGCCAGGAATCAAATCTATTGCACAGTCACATTCCCTATGAGGAGGCAGTGCACTGGACTTAGACTCGCTGAAGACATCCTGATAATCAGACAAATACGCCGGAACTTCCGAAGGCGTAGAAGAAGCAATAGACAAGGGCAGGGAATCTCCATGAATTCCATGGCAGCCCCAACTTGACACCGACATTGCCTTTCAGTCCAAGACTGGATTATGGGTCTGTAACCATGGCAAACCCAAAACAACCAAATCATGCATTTTATGCAAAACAAGAAAACGTATAACCTCCCGATGTTCGGGAGTCATGCACATGGTAACCTGTGTCCAAAACTGCGGTTTATTTTTTGCCAAAGGCGTAGCATCAATACCCCTAAGAGGGATAGGATTTTCTAATGGCTCCAGAACAAAACCGCAGCGCTTGGCAAATGACAGATCCATCAGACTCAGGGCAGCACCTGAGTCTACAAACGCCATGACAGGATACGATGACAGTGAGCAAATCAAAGTTACAGACAGAATAAATTTAGGTTGCAAATTACCAATGGCGACAGGACTAACAACCCTAGTAAGACGTTTAGAGCATGCTGAGATAACATGTGTAGAATCACCACAGTAGTAACACAAGCCATTCTGGCGTCTATGAATTTTCCGCTCATTTCTAGTCAGGATTCTATCACATTGCATTAAATCAGGTGCCTGTTCAGACAACACCATGAGGGAATTTGCGGTTTTGCGCTCCCGCAACCGCCGGTCGATTTGAATTGCCAGGGCCATGGAATCATTCAGACCTGTGGGAATGGGAAAACCCACCATCACATTCTTAATGGCTTCAGAAAGGCCATTTCTGAAATTTGCAGCCAATGCACACTCGTTCCACTGGGTCAGCACGGACCATTTCCGAAATTTTTGGCAATACACTTCAGCCTCGTCCTGGCCCTGAGACATAGCCAGCAAGGCTTTTTCTGCCTGAATCTCAAGATTGGGTTCCTCATAAAGCAAACCGAGCGCCAGAAAAAACGCATCAATATCAGCCAATGCCGGATCTCCTGGCGCCAGCGAGAAGGCCCAATCCTGAGGGTCGCCCCGTAAAAAAGAAATAACAATTTTCACTTGCTGAGCGGAGTCTCCAGATGAACAGGGTCTCAGGGACAAAAACAATTTACAATTATTCCTGAAATTTCTAAATTTAAATCGGTCTCCGGAAAACAGTTCAGGAATCGGTATCTTAGGTTCTGACATAGGATTTCTGATAACATAATCTTGTATGCCCTGCACACGAGCAGTAAGCTGGTCCACACCTGTAATCAAGGTCTGGACACTCATGTCTGCAGCAAACACAAGCCACTCAGAGGTAAAGGGGAAAAGAAAAAAAAATGAGAAAGAGAAAAAAAAACTCAGTATTTTCTTTCTTATAATCCCGCTTCTGCAATGCATTTAACATTTAATACTGGCCTGGCAAACTGTTATGACCCCAATGGCGAGGGTCTCAGAGGAACAAGTAAGTCTGCGAAGTACAAAAATCCAGCTCATAGGGCAGTGGTAACTGGGTTGACCATATATCTACTCCTAACGCCAACACTAGAAGTAGCCGGGGAACATGCCTACGTTGGTCGCTAGATGTCTCGCGCCAGCCGGAGGACTAACTACCCCTAGAAGAGGAAAACAAAGACCTCTCTTGCCTCCAGAGAATAGACCCCAAAAGTTGGATACAAGCCCCCCACAAATAATAACGGTGAGGTAAGAGGAAATGACAAACACAGAGATGAACTAGGTTTAGCAAAGAGAGGCCCACTTACTAATAGCAGAATGTAGTAAGATAACTTATATGGTCAACAAAAACCCTATCAAAAATCCACACTGGAAATTCAAGAACCCCCGAACCGTCTAACGGCCCGGGGGGAGAACTCCAGCCTCCCTAGAGCTTCCAGCAAGGATAGGATACAGATTATGTACAAGCTGGACAAAAATGCAAACAAAAACAAATAGCAAAAAGCAAGAAAGCAGACTTAGCTTAATCTAGCAGGAACCAGGATCAGTAGACAAGAGCACAACAGATTAGCTCTGATTACAACGTTGCCAGGCATTGAACTGAAGGTCCAGGGAGCTTATATAGCAACACCCCTGACCTAACGACCCAGGTGAGCATACAAGGGATGGCAGACATACCCAGAGTCAAATCACTAGTAACCACTAGAGGGAGCCAAAAGGTAAATTCACAACAGCTGTATATAGTACAGCCACGTAGTATATAGCACAGCCACATAGTATATAACACAGCCCACGTACTAAATAACACAGACAGCCATGTAGTATATAACAGAGCCACATAATATATAGCAGAGCGACGTAGTATATAGCACAGCCACATAGTATATAGCACAGCCATGTAGTATGTAGCAGCCACATAGTATATAGCAGCCACATAGTACTGTATATAGCACAGCCATGTGGTATATAGCAGCCACGTAGTATATAGCAGCCACGTAGTATATAACACAGCCCATGCAGTATATAACACTGCCCAAGTAGTATATATCAGTCACGCAGTATATAACACAGCCCACGTAGTATACAGCAGTGTGGGCACCATATCTCTGTTAAAAAAAAGAATTAAAATAAAAAATAAGAGTAAAAAAGGAAAACAGCACACAAAAAAATGAAAAAAAGTGGACTTTTAATGCCTGAACGGTGTGGCAACATTTCGGATATGGTATCCTTTGAAGCCTCGCCCAGCCTCGCCGTTTGCGCGCATCGGTGGACGGCGGAAGGTGAGAATAGCACCATTTTTAATTTTTTTTAATTATTTTTAACAATATATCTTTTTACTATTGATGCTGCATAGGCAGCATCAATAGTAAAAAGTTCGTCACACAGTGTTAATAGCAGCGTTAACAGACTGCGTTACACCGCGTTATGCCGCGGTCAGCGACTTGGGATTTACGTGCAGACAGACAAACAGACGATTATGAGCGAATAAATTCAAGTGGAATTGAATTGCATACAAATTTTTCAAAGATTACACAAAATTCGGATTTTTTTTTTCTTTGTAATTCACTTTTGTGTGGATTTATCAAAATGTCGGCTACTGGCTGCCATTGTCCTGAAATGTAAAAAGCCATGAAAATGTTAAAAAAAAAACTATACTCACTTTACTGCTCTCCTTTGTGTCTCATCCATTCGTCACTGTCATCCGTTCGGTCTTCAGATTGCCGCCGCTCATGCTGAAATCCCCGGCCTCTCACTCTAGACATATGCCATGATATTGTGATGCGGCCACCTCTTGCGCTTATGCAGAATTTTTTCTCTGGCATAGTGAAACCCGGAAATCCCAGCCCAGCGTGAAGGGTCCGGGGATTTCAGCACGAAGGGGGTGATCTGAAGATGCAACGAGGACAGGATGAGTGGCGGTGAGGAGAGGAGCAGCCGGAGCCGTGACATGAGTATAAGGATTTTTTTTATTTTTTACATATTACGTTTATTATGTTCTGGGGTCTTAATAAGTCCCAGAGAATAATAAGGGTATGTGTCCACCTTCAGGATGGCCGGCGGTATGGATGGAGCGGCAAACCAGCTCCGCCCTAAGCCCCGCCCCCTTCTGTGACCCGATGATGCCGGATGTGTTCATTGCACACATCCGGCATCATCGCACCCCACACATAGGGCCCTGTGTTATACCTTGCGGCGGCGCAGCGTCGCCGCAAGGTACACGGAGATGCTGCGATCTAAAAAGACGCGCAGCATGTCCGGAATCTAAGGGCCACCGGGTGCGTGTTACCATGCATAGTGGACACGGGATTTGATAAAATCCCCTCCACTATGCTGTAATATCTGGACGCTGCGTGTTTGGCGCTGCGGCTCTGCGCAGCGTCAAACACGCAGCGTTTCCTGCACGTGGAAACATACCCTTAGAGGCACTAAATTTGGAGAATTTGAATCCTTGAATATTTCATCATCTCTAGTATTGATTGGTTTATTGCAAACAGCAGAAATTGTTAGTTTTGCTAATAATCCTGATTTATAACTGAAGGTTGAATATTTTTATTGCATATATAACTCAAATTGAACAGATTTTTGTTTTTTAATTTCCCTGAACAAGCAGGGTCCAAAGAAAAAGCTCTTCAAGTGTAATTTGAACATCTGGTCTGGTCCTGAGCTGAACTCTGTTGAATACTTTTAGGAGGTTGCGGAAGGATTTTATGCCTTTTTGCGCAACTTCAGTGCTCAAGCATAGTATTACACATGCAGCTGAATGCACAAGAATCCCTTACGGCTTAATGCAAAATGTAGTTGAAAGTTTTCCAAAAGGAGTAGTGATTATTTTAACAGCAATGAAGAACCAACACCACATTGATAACTATGGTCTTATAATGAATGTGAATGTTACAACAAGCACAAATGGTTATAACCAGGGCCGCCATCAGGACAGTACTACCCTTACATGTGTAAGGGGCCCGGTGAGGAGAGGCAAGGAGGGAGGGCCCGGACTGACTGAGACATGCTGGCACCATGTCTCACACACTTCGGGCCCCACCTCTTTTCCTCTAGATAATCGGGCCCCAGGGACAGGGGTGGCACTTTTCAGTGGCAGACTGCATCGCTCCTGTCTGATGTGGCCGCACTCACTACAGCAGACGCGATGCACAAGGACCTCGGCTCTTGCTCTGTGTGTGCACTGTGCAGAGCTCGGTGCCGCCTCCAGCACTGGCTCCGCCTTCATCTTCTCTCACCCCACCTACTCCTGAACATGATTGACAGAGCAGTGACCCAAGCTCTGCAGGAAGAGATTGGAGGAGCCAGAAAAGGTCAGCAAGTCTGTGATGCTGCCTCCTAGTGGCTCCAGAACTAGGGCTTCTCACTGGGCTGCAGGAGGGACCCCGGGGCCCCACTATTCCTGTGGAAACAAGCTGCCAGCCCTACACTACACTACACTACACTGTCCCTCCATAACACTAGTGCTGGTTAGCGGTTAGGAAACGGCTGTGTAGGAAGGCTCCCTGTACTCACATCACTTGCTGCAGTCGGGAGCGGGGGGAGGGGGTGACCTAGTGTCTGTACTGGGAGAGGAAGCAGCTGCTCATAGTCTCCTGCTGTGCTGGGGGCTCCTCCTATTGTCTTCTGCCCTGGCTGTCCGCTGTGCTGGGATGATGGGGCAGGTGGTGAAGGCCCAGCAGGATATGTAAGTATATATAATAGGCCGGGATCACACATACACGTGATACGGCCGAGTCTCGCAGGTAAAATCCCTCCTCTGGCGCCGGCACTTGGGAGCGGAACGTGCAGCTCCATGTATTGCTGTGCGGCTGCACGCTCCGCTCCGCAGTGCCGGCGCCAGAGGAGGGATTTTACCTGCGAGACTCGGCCGTATCGCGCGTATGTGTGATCCCGGCCATAGTGTGAGTATGATAGTATGTGTATATAATGTATGTAATATATAGTGTGCAATATATGTATTTTTAGCTAATATTGGAGAAGCAAGAGTCAAAAACTAGCCAAACAAGTAACATTGAAACATATTTATTGAAAAATTCAATTTCCACCTGAAAACTCATCATATATTGTAGAAAATCATGTTATAAACAGTAAATGATGACTATATCCAACAGTGCACCCAGTACTGCAGGTTCACAAGACGGGACAATAGTAAATTGTGTATTGCGGCCGTGAATGTTAACAGTTACTGCACATGTGCAATAAAGATTGATGCATACCAGCTAGAATAAATATTGCGATAACACAATCGCACTAACCATATAGCGCATCACAAGCAAACACCCTGCAACATGTAAAAGATTAGTACAAAAGTAAAAGGGTTAATTACCCTCCATCTGGATCATCACGGATGTCTATGGGTAATTAACCCTTTTACTTTTGTACTAATCTTTTACATGTTGCGGGGTGTTTGCTTGTGATGCGCTATATGGTTAGTGCGATTGTGTTATCGCAATATTTATTCTAGCTGGTATGCATCAATCTTTATTGCACATGTGCAGAAACTGTTAACATTCACGGCCGCAATACACAATTTACTATTGTCCCGTCTTGTGAACCTGCAGTACTGGGTGCACTGTTGGATATAGTCATCATTTACTGTTTATAACATGATTTTCTACTATACAGTATATGATGAGTTTTTAGGTGGAAATTGAATTTTTCAATAAATATGTTTCAATGTTACTTGTTTGGCTAGTTTTTGACTCTTGCTTCTCCAATATTAGCTATTCGTTAATTGAGTCGCCATGTGTATGTAATTAACTGACGTCTATGTCTGTATATGCTTATTTCTGTATATCTTACAGCAACTAAAGTCAGTTTCAATATGGATTACAAGGCCCGTGAACAAACGTGGCTAACACAGCTTAATGATGTTTTTTGTGACGATCCTGGTGCATCCCTGATGGGCGGTGGCAGAGACAAACAAGAGGTCTTTAGACAACTTAAGGAACACCTGAACAAACGTTTACATATATGGTGGAACCGGGCATTTTTGAACAAATATTTGGAGAAAGGTCTTATTCCTAGGGGACTTAGGATTCAAGTGTTCCCCTCTTTTGAGGTGGAGGACATTGCCTTTAGACAAAAGTGGGAAGAATTGGCTACAGGGTGTTCTAGAGGTTTTATGGAACTTCTGGCTCAAAATAATCAGATGAACTTGTAAATCCTGGATAAGGATATTGAAGAGCTTCAAATTAAACTGAAGCAGGATTTACCTAATGAAACCCTCGCCCAATTTAATGCAGAGTTGGAAAATGAATTTGCTAAATGGGAGAAAGGCATTTGTGAAAATAAATCCAGGAAATTCCAAAGAGATATGAGTGATCAGCAGTCCAACACTATCTATAGATGGAATAGGAGGGGTAATCGGTCCAGGGGATCCTCCCGCGCCAGATCTGCCTCCACAGTCTCAATTGCATCCAATGAGGAATCAAGCAAGATACAACCAAGGTTCTATGATTTACGCAATTCTGGTTTTAATAGTGAGAGAAATGCTGGGAGACGCAAAAACCTCCAGAGTAATCAATCCAATAAAAAAGACAAGAAAGGTCTTGAGGTAATTAACCTTTCCCAGCATGTTCTCACTGTCCATCAGTTGGACGTGCTACAGAGGGGTTTAACCTTTTCCCCCACTAATAAATTTGATCTTTTCACAGCCACCAAGGATCTATACTTGTTCTCAAGGAAATTGATCCTTAAGAAATTGTTTGAAAAAGGTGGCCAGGAACCAATTAGTGATGACATAGAAAGGGAGGCATTGATGGCGCTGGAGGATCTTCTGGACGAACAGACGGTTAGTACGGTAAGCACCTTTCCACATGACTGTCGACCCAGGTCTACCACATTTCCCTCCTTGTCCCTATGTCCAGCAGTGGAGATATTTACTAGGATGGTTGTTCAGGATTTTCAAAAGATATCCACTAAACGTAAATATGATAATCTAACGGCCAAACAAAGATTAGCCCTTGAACAATTAAGGAGCTATGATGATGTAGTAATAAAACCAGCGGACAAGGGGGGAAATGTGGTTCTCTGGCCCAGTGCTCTCTATGAGAAAGAAGCATTCAAACATCTTAGAAATAAAGAAACATACAAAAAACTGCACTTTAATCCAGTTAAAAAATTCGCTCATGAGTTGGAGAGCATTTTGATAGGTGCCCATGATAGGGGGTATTATCCCCAAACATGTGTTCGATGGCCTACTTACAAAATTCCCTAAGGTCCCTACACTCTATTTCATCCCAAAGATTCACAAAAATCCCATTGACCCACCAGGTCGTCCGATAGTCTCTGGCATGGGAGGCTTGAGTGACCCCATATGTAAATTTGTGGATTACTATTTAAAACCATTGGTTGCCAGAGACATGTCGGATGTCCTTCGTCGGATCAATGGGATACAATTGGAAGAAAATATGTGTCTCGTTACTGCTGACATACAATCCCTTTATACCTGTATTGGCCATGATGATGGCTTAGAGGCGGTCCGCTTCTTCCTGGATGCTAGCAACTGGGATGGTGCCATTTGTTACCTGGTCATGGAACTTTTGACATTCATATTGACAAAAAACTTTTTTGTATTCAAGGATGTTTTTTATTTGCAGCAGCGCGGCACTGCCATGGGCGCGGCCTGTGCGCCCTCCTTCGCCAAAATCTTCCTGGGCTTTTGGGAGAGGGAGATTTTTGGTGGGTGTGGGCCACGGGCCGCGGACCATGTGCAGTGCTGGCTGCACTACATTGATGACCTGTTCATTATATGGTAGGGGCCCGATGATGCTTTGCATGAATTTATGAAACAATTGAATGACAACACACTCAACATCAAATTGACCTATCAGATGAGTAAGACCGAGGTGGATTTTCTGGACATCAAGATCCAAGTTGACAGTGAACGTTACCTACAAACTGATGTTTTCAGAAAGTCCACATCGGTCAACTCTCTTTTGCATGCTGATTCGGGTCACCCATATAGTACCATCTCAGCCATCCCAGTTGGTCAGCATCTTAGGATGAAGCAGATCTGTTCCTCATCCACTAAATTTGAGGCTCAGGCAGCGGATCTAAAGGTCAGGTTTCAAACAAGGGGATATAGTAATAGGAACATTAGAAAAGGGTACCTGAGGGCTAAATATACGTCACGTGATGAATTGTTGTGCCCTAGAAGCAGTTACAACAAAAAAGTGTCTCAACAACAAGGCACAATACGCTTCATCTTCACCTTCAATGGAGAATGGACCACGATGAGGAGTTGTCTCCAAAGGCATTTGGGGCATCCTCAAAAGTGATCCATTATTCTCCAAGTGCCTTAAGGAATATCCTTCAATGACTGCCAGAAGGAGTAAAAATTTGAGGGATTTACTGGTGTCCAGCCATTATGTCCCTAAATCCATCGGATATAACTTTGGATCTGGTGGACCACCAAGGGGTTGCTTCCCATGTGGCAGTTGCGTCTCATGTTCCAACATCAGTCACACTGCCACTTTTGACTCTGTCGATAATGGAAAGACATTTACCATTAACTATCATATAACCTGTAACACCACACAGGTTGTATATTACGCTGTATGTAGTTGCCCTAAAATATATATTGGACTTACTTCTCGAAGATTGGGCACACGTATACGTGAACACGTGCGTGACATAATGGCGGCTAAAAATGAGATAGATCCAGCAAAATTAAAAAAACTATACCACGCCACTATAGACAGTTTCATGAATGCGACCCCAAATCTTTCATGGCTCGTGGAATTGACCATGTTCACTGTGGCATTAGAGGTGGTGATGTCAAGCGTATTTTGGCACAACGAGAATGTCGTTGGATTACCACTCTTGGTACCATGACACCTAAGGGCCTAAATGAGGCACATGGCTTCTCCTCCTTTCTCTAATATAATTGTCCGGGGTAATCCTTTACTAGTTTGTCTCTGTTACATACCCATCAGTTTTTAATTTGGTATCTTTGTTCTGTTTTAATGTTTTAGTGCGTTTACAATTTTTGGTCATATCCATGTGGTTCGGACGCTGGGAGTACGCATGAGGGAGAGTGGAAGATTGAAGAATCCTACCAACTGTATGGGGGAAGAGAACACCAATAAATCAAAGTGGACTACTTTATTTGTATAATATTAACAGGGGCGGACTGGGCTAGGTGGCAGGGTGGCATATGCCCCCCGGGCCAGTCCCTGAGCAGCTATTTAGGGCCTCCTGACCACTTGCTGCTTTAGAAGCACTGCACCTTTAAATTCTGCAGCAAGGACGCCGGCACTTCCTGTCAGCAGCAGCGGCTGGTGAGGAGGATTCAGGGGCTCCTTCCCTTCCCTGGACCCCTGCAGCCGGGACATGTGCGGTGCTCGGTGCTGGCTCTTCCTCCTGCTGGGCTGCCGTCGGGGCTTCTCTTCCTGCTGCACACAGCAGCCTCTGGACGAGAAATAATAGTAAGATGCAAAAAGCATCTAATAGTCTGTGCAGTGAGGGAAGGTGGTGTGTTACTGAGGTGTCTACTGTCTGTGTGGTAACAGGTGGCCTTGTGTGCATTACTGTGTACTGAGGTGGGCGGGGTGAGGGGCTATAATAAGGGTCTGCTGCTAACAGGTATATGAGGTGATGGCTGTATGTTACCATGTATGTTAGAAGGGGCTGGGGTGCTACTACACTGTGTGTGGGGATGTGAGACTAATGCTATGGGCTGGAGAATCCTACACTGTGCTGTGCTGCACTGTATGTAATGCTATGGGCTGGAGAATCCTACACTGTGCTGTGCTGCACTGTATGTAATGCTATGGGCTGGAGAATCCTACACTGTGCTGCACTGTATGTAATGCTATGGGCTGGGGAATCCTACACTGGGCTGTGCTGCACTGTATGTAATGCTATGGGCTGGAGAATCCTACACTGTGCTGCACTGTATGTAATGCTATGGGCTGGGGAATCCTACACTGTGCTGTGCTGCACTGTATGTAATGCTATGGGCTGGAGAATCCTACACTGTGCTGCACTGTATGTAATGCTATGGGCTGGGGAATCCTACACTGGGCTGTGCTGCACTGTATTTAATGCTATGGCCTGGGGAATCCTACACTGGGCTGTGCTGCACTGTATGTAATGCTATGGGCTGGAGAATCCTACACTGTGCTGCACTGTATGTAATGCTATGGGCTGGGGAATCCTACACTGTGCTGTGCTGCACTGTATGTAATGCTATGGGCTGGAGAATCCTACACTGTGCTGCACTGTATGTAATGCTATGGGCTGGGGAATCCTACACTGTGCTGTCCTGCACTGTATTTAATGCTATGGCCTGGGGAATCCTACACTGGGCTGTGCTGCACTGTATGTAATGCTATGGGCTGGAGAATCCTACACTGTGCTGCACTGTATGTAATGCTATGGGCTGGGGAATCCTACACTGTGCTGTGCTGCACTGTATGTAATGCTATGGGCTGGAGAATCCTACACTGTGCTGCACTGTATGTAATGCTATGGGCTGGGGAATCCTACACTGTGCTGTGCTGCACTGTATTTAATGCTATGGCCTGGGGAATCCTACACTGGGCTGTGCTGCACTGTATGTAATGCTATGGGCTGGAGAATCCTACACTGTGCTGCACTGTATGTAATGCTATGGGCTGGGGAATCCTACACTGTGCTGTGCTGCACTGTATGTAATGCTATGGGCTGGAGAATCCTACACTGTGCTGCACTGTATGTAATGCTATGGGCTGGGGAATCCTACACTGGGCTGTGCTGCACTGTATGTAATGCTATGGCCCGGGGAATCCTACACTGGGCTGTGCTGCACTGTATGTAATGCTATGGGCTGGAGAATCCTACACTGTGCTGCACTGTATGTAATGCTATGGGCTGGGGAATCCTACACTGTGTGTGGGGATGTGAGACTAATGCTATGGGCTGGAGAATCCTACACTGGGCTGCACTGTATGTAATGCTATGGGCTGGAGAATCCTACACTGGGCTGCACTGTATGTAATGCTATGGCCTGGGGAATCCTACACTGGGCTGTGCTGCACTGTATGTAATGCTATGGGCTGGGGAATCCTACACTGTGCTGCACTGTATGTAATGCTATGGGCTGGGGAATCCTACACTGTGCTGTGCTGCACTGTATGTAATGCTATGGGCTGGAGAATCCTACACTGTGCTGTGCTGCACTGTATGTAATGTTATGGCCTGGGGAATCCTACACTGGGCTGTGCTGCACTGTATGTAATGCTATGGGCTGGAGAATCCTACACTGTGCTGCACTGTATGTAATGCTATGGGCTGGGGAATCCTACACTGTGCTGTGCTGCACTGTATGTAATGCTATGGGCTGGAGAATCCTACACTGTGCTGCACTGTATGTAATGCTATGGGCTGGGGAATCCTACACTGGGCTGTGCTGCACTGTATGTAATGCTATGGGCTGGAGAATCCTACACTGTGCTGCACTGTATGTAATGCTATGGGCTGGGGAATCCTACACTGTGCTGTGCTGCACTGTATTTAATGCTATGGCCTGGGGAATCCTACACTGGGCTGTGCTGCACTGTATGTAATGCTATGGGCTGGAGAATCCTACACTGTGCTGCACTGTATTTAATGCTATGGCCTGGGGAATCCTACACTGGGCTGTGCTGCACTGTATGTAATGCTATGGGCTGGAGAATCCTACACTGTGCTGCACTGTATGTAATGCTATGGGCTGGGGAATCCTACACTGTGCTGTGCTGCACTGTATGTAATGCTATGGGCTGGAGAATCCTACACTGTGCTGCACTGTATGTAATGCTATGGGCTGGGGAATCCTACACTGTGCTGTGCTGCACTGTATTTAATGCTATGGCCTGGGGAATCCTACACTGGGCTGTGCTGCACTGTATGTAATGCTATGGGCTGGAGAATCCTACACTGTGCTGCACTGTATGTAATGCTATGGGCTGGGGAATCCTACACTGTGCTGTGCTGCACTGTATGTAATGCTATGGGCTGGAGAATCCTACACTGTGCTGCACTGTATGTAATGCTATGGGCTGGGGAATCCTACACTGGGCTGTGCTGCACTGTATGTAATGCTATGGCCCGGGGAATCCTACACTGGGCTGTGCTGCACTGTATGTAATGCTATGGGCTGGAGAATCCTACACTGTGCTGCACTGTATGTAATGCTATGGGCTGGGGAATCCTACACTGTGTGTGGGGATGTGAGACTAATGCTATGGGCTGGAGAATCCTACACTGGGCTGCACTGTATGTAATGCTATGGGCTGGAGAATCCTACACTGGGCTGCACTGTATGTAATGCTATGGCCTGGGGAATCCTACACTGGGCTGTGCTGCACTGTATGTAATGCTATGGGCTGGGGAATCCTACACTGTGCTGCACTGTATGTAATGCTATGGGCTGGGGAATCCTACACTGTGCTGTGCTGCACTGTATGTAATGCTATGGGCTGGAGAATCCTACACTGTGCTGTGCTGCACTGTATGTAATGTTATGGCCTGGGGAATCCTACACTGGGCTGTGCTGCACTGTATGTAATGCTATGGGCTGGAGAATCCTACACTGTGCTGCACTGTATGTAATGCTATGGGCTGGGGAATCCTACACTGTGCTGTGCTGCACTGTATGTAATGCTATGGGCTGGAGAATCCTACACTGTGCTGCACTGTATGTAATGCTATGGGCTGGGGAATCCTACACTGGGCTGTGCTGCACTGTATGTAATGCTATGGGCTGGAGAATCCTACACTGTGCTGCACTGTATGTAATGCTATGGGCTGGGGAATCCTACACTGTGCTGTGCTGCACTGTATTTAATGCTATGGCCTGGGGAATCCTACACTGGGCTGTGCTGCACTGTATGTAATGCTATGGGCTGGAGAATCCTACACTGTGCTGCACTGTATGTAATGCTATGGGCTGGGGAATCCTACACTGTGCTGTGCTGCACTGTATGTAATGCTATGGGCTGGAGAATCCTACACTGTGCTGCACTGTATGTAATGCTATGGGCTGGGGAATCCTACACTGGGCTGTGCTGCACTGTATGTAATGCTATGGCCCGGGGAATCCTACACTGGGCTGTGCTGCACTGTATGTAATGCTATGGGCTGGAGAATCCTACACTGTGCTGCACTGTATGTAATGCTATGGGCTGGGGAATCCTACACTGTGTGTGGGGATGTGAGACTAATGCTATGGGCTGGGGAATCCTACACTGGGCTGTGCTGCACTGTATGTAATGCTATGGGCTGGGGAATCCTACACTGTGCTGCACTGTATGTAATGCTATGGGCTGGGGAATCCTACACTGTGCTGCACTGTATGTGGTGTGATGGGCTGGGGGTGTTACACTGTACACTCTGTGTCAGGAGCTCTGTGGATTTTCCCTGAGCAAATGAGAAGTTTGTGGATCTGGATGAAAGCATGCAGAAGCTAAAGCGGTGGTCTGCAACAACATTTCACCCTAAATGTCTATTTAAAGGGGTTCTCTACTTGTCTGGCCTTAGAGTGACCGCAGACTTGTAACCTATGTGACGCTGCACGGTGTGAGGCTTCTCTGGAGCCAGGAGCTGTGGGCGCATGACTGACAGTATGTATCATTTTCATACATGCGGTCACATGCCGACTAGATGGTCGCAGCTTCACTCCATGCCAGTGTAGTGAGCGAGGCCAGAAACAGGCTAGCTGGAATGTGGACGGAAGTATGTAAACCACATACTCGCAGACGTGTCTGCCGCTTTTGGCTCCTGAGAATCCTCACAGCATGTGGTTCACCCAATGTGAAGATTCACAAGTCTGCAGTCTCATAGAGTGACTGCAGACTTGTAGCCGAAGCTGGACAACCCCTTTAATTTAATAATTAGAATCATTTTTCTAGTATACTTTTAATTAAAAATTCCCTAGTGACCTCAGCCGAGCCCCCTGATAAGATCCGTTGTTGTATCCCAGCATGCTCTAAGGGGTCACAAATTTAGTGTATTCAGAATGGAAGTGGAAAAAAAAGAAGAGTTACAGCAGAGAGGGAGCCGTCGGACATTGTTACTTAAAATTTTTTAGAAATGTGATTCAATGATTACATTAGATATAGACATTTAGGATGAACTTCAAATTTCGTTTCAGACCACCCCCTTTTACCCCTTCAACCCAGGGGCCATTTTCCGTTTTCATTTTTTCCTCTCCTTTTTCCTAGAGCCATATCTTTCTTATTTTTTTCATCAATATAGCTGTATGAGGGCTAATTTTTTGCAGGGCGAGTTGTACTTTTGAATGGCACCATTGATTTTACCATATAGTGTACTGGAAATGGGGGAAAAAAATTCCAAGTGCAGCGAAATTGTAAAACAATGCAATTCCAAAATTGTTTATTGGATGTTTTTATGTACCATGTCTACTATATGGTAAAACTGACCTGGCAATATGATTCTCCAGGTCAGTATGAGTGCGCAGATACCCAACATATGTAGTTCATTTTTTATTTAAGTGGTGCAAAAAAATTCCAAAATTTGTATACATTTTTTTTTTTTGACATTTATCATAATTTTCAGAGACACGTAGCGTTTCCAGCTTTTTGGGATTAGGGACTAGGTAATAACTTATTTTTTGTATCCTGAGCTGACGTTTTTATTATTTATTGATTTTTTTGATCGTCTCTTAATGCATTTTATTGCTATGTTGCGGTGGCAAAGAAATGTAAGGCTATGTGCACATGTTGCGGATTTGGCTGCGGATCCGGAGCGGATTGGCAAATGAATCCGAGTGAGTGAAATTGATTGTCAGTGTTGCTTCCTAAGTGGACAGTTTCCTTTCACAGAAGTTTGATTTACTTGGAGTTATTTTCTGTTATTTAAGTGTTCCCTTTATTTTTTTGAGCAGTGTATAAACTATAGGATGTCTCAGATGACTGTTTTTGTTATGTTTTATAATGGTGATGGATAGATTTTTCTCTTGACTGTGCCCATTCAAGTCTATGGTTACAAAAAAAAAATCAGATGCCACATCCAATTTTTGCTACTTCATTGCAATCCTGTAACATAGGAAATTGTAAATGTTCCTGTCAATGATTAATAGCTGCTACTGTAAAAAAATGGACAGCACACAGATGACAAGTGAGAAAAAGTCATCCGACTTTTCTGGATTGAAACTCTTTAAATGATTTTATGTACACTTGTGTGAATCTGCTTTCACATGCAGAAGATTAAGGCCGGGTGCACATGATCGGGAATTAGCAGCGCTGTGGATGCAGTGCATGTCCGCTATGTCCAAAGCGCTGCTGTCTATTGAATGCAGGTGAATACGTATGTGTTCACTGAACCGTGCAGATTCACCGCGTCTAATACATTCTATTGGTGAAATTTCTCTTGCAGTCACGAGCCGCTCCACAAGAGAAATAGACAGGCTGTGGTCTGGAGAGACGCGCTGCATGTCCGAGTCCGCGGGTGATCCGCAGGTGACTATGGACGCATAATGGACATGGGATGTCTTGACATCCCATCCACTTCGCTGTACCATCCTTCCGCTGTGGGTTTGACGCTGCATAAGTACGCAGCGTCAAACCTGCAGCAATTACTGATCGTGGGCACATCCCCTCACAGTTTGTAATATACAACTAACATATCATTGATTTCACTCTCTGTGCTCATCAAGTCTTTATTCAGTTTGCATATAACCAATCACGAGCAAATGTTGGGGTAACAACTGAGAGAAATTTAAATAAGAGGTTGGCTCATACTTGCGTATGCATCATGTATGGAGCAGTCACATGACAAGTACAGAAAATATGCAGTTTGAATATGGCAGAAATTATGTGGATAAAATGCAACTTCCAGGCCACAAAATGATGTTTCTGATAACCGAATCTGTTCTTGTATCTGTGTGTCTGTAGTAAGCTTGATTCTGTTCCCATATACATGTCCTGAGCTCAGTTCTGTTCCCATATCAATGTGATATGTCTGGAATTCCTTGCCTGAGGAGGTGGTGATGGCGAACTCAGTCGAGGGGTTCAAGAGAGGCCTGGATGTCTTCCTGGAGCAGAACAATATTGTATCATACAATTATTAGGTTCTGTAGAAGGACGTAGATCTGGGGATTTATTCTGACGGAATATAGGCTGAACAGGACGGACAAATGTCTTTTTTCGGCCTTACTAACTATGTTAGGCTGGTTTCACACTTGCGTTTTTATCTGCATGCGTTTTTTAAAAAACGCATGTGTGAAAAAACGCATGTAAACGCGGTAAAACGCATGCGTTTTTTAGACGCATGCGTTTTTATAGAAAAACACAATAAAACAAGAAAAAAACAAAAAACCCTAACCCTACCCCTAACCCTAATCAGTGGCCACGTATATAAGTGCCACGTATTTAAGTGCCACGTATTTAAGTGCCACGTATTTAAGTGCCACGTATTTAAGTGCCACGTATTTAAGTGCCACGTATTTAAGTGCCACGTATTTAAGTGCCACGTATTTAAGTGCCACGTATTTACTGAAATATGTGGCATTGAAATACGTGGCACTGAAATACGTGGCACTGAAATACGTGGCACTGAAATACGTGGCACTGAAATACGTGGCATTGAAATACGTGGCACTGAAATACGTGGCACTGAAATACGTGGCACTGAAATACGTGGCACTGAAATACGTGGCACTGAAATACGTGGCACTGAAATACGTGGCATTGAAATACGTGGCATTGAAATACATGGCATTGAAATACGTGGCACTATGACTGTCAGAAAATGTTCATTAAACGGTTATGGGTGAGGTTAGGGTTAGGGTTTGGATCCCTTTATCACCTTGATGGTGGTGGGTGACTTTTCAGTGTGTTTTCTGTTTTTTTTCTATAAAAACGCATGCGTTTTTAACGCAAACAAACGCATGTGCTTAAAAACGCATGCGTTTACATAGACAGCAATGCACTTTTTTGCCGCGAAAAAACGCATGCGTTTTTTCGCGGCAAAAAAAAGCGCAAAAAAATACTACAGGTTGCTTTTTTGAAAATGAACGCATGCAGAAAAAAAACGCATGCGTTTGAAAACGCGACCAAACGCATACAAAAAAACCGCATGCGTTTTCAATGTTAAATATAGGGAAAAAACGCTGCAGACAAAAACGCAAGTGTGAAACCAGCCTTACTATGTTAAGCTCGGTTTTGCTCCCATATCTATTTGGTAAGCTTGGTTGCTGTTTTATGCAGCAGCATGAGGTAAGTTGTTTAAAAACAGGCCGCCACAACTTGTGGGCCACTGTTGTGTGCCTGCCCCCTGGCTAAAATTTGCCAGCCAGCCCCTGATAATATATGATACAGTCTTCTCGTCTGGTTGGATATTTATTGAAACATGTTGTGTGGATTTATGTGACTAATTGTGTCATCAATCTTATTAGCATTTATCAGCGTTATTGTTATGTATGATATCTATAGAGATTATTTTCCCTTTTTGCGTCCCCGTGCAGATTCATTATGCTTATGAACTTAGTATATTTTAGATTTTGTTTTTTGGTTTCTTTTCTATGCGTATGCGGACTATAAATGTGCTGTAATACTTTATTATATCACATATATAGCATATTAAGCACCTTACTCACTGGTCACATCAATGCACTTATTTTTGTTAGCACTGTATATGTATATGTTGTCATGCTCTGCTAGCCCCGTGATGCCTTCCTGATAGTATTTCCTAATTATGCTATGAGGGTTAGATTGAAATCAGGCAGGGGAGGTATAGGGCAGAGATGCATTGTTTTGCTGTGCCTGCGATTTACACATGCGCGTCATTTGATTTATGCACAAAGCACTTTCGGTTATTAATATTTATTTGGTCACCGTGTAGAAACCAATTATCATATATGCACTCGTCACTTTATGCGCTGGCATACGTCTGCTACTGCTCCTTGCCTGTTTCTTGGTGGGGATCCCGTGTTGTGTGATGTGGGCGTGGTGCCGACCCGCTCACATGACCGGGATCTGTTCGCTGGAACCGAGGCTTGGGATGTGGTGATGACGTCTTCCTGCGCTTCACACTGTCGCACTGGTTATTTTCGAGTTGTCACATGACCGGATCTGGTTACTATATATGCTGGACTGAGATCCCTGATTAGCCACGCCCCCTGAGGAAGCGGTGAATACACGAACGCGAAACGCGCGTTGGGGTAGTAGTTCAGGATCCAGACGGGTCATCACGGATGTCTATGGGTAATTAACCCTTTTACTTTTGTACTAATCTTTTACATGTTGCGGGGTGTTTGCTTGTGATGCGCTATATGGTTAGTGCGATTGTGTTATCGCAATATTTATTCTAGCTGAACAAATAGGAGAAACCGGAGCATGATTGTATAAACAAAAGTACTTTATTAGAACCAGATAATAAATTGATTAAAAACAGCAGTAACATGCAGAGGTGTCTAGTAATTCCATGATACACACATAGGAGGGCACCCACCCCTCACAAATCCCCTATATCAAGTCTCAGAAGAGAACCCTTTACATGTCATATAACCTGGTTGGATGACCGCTAAGTATTAAAGTGCTGATAATAATAAATAGATTATAATAGGTCCGCTTACCAGGGTAGAAGAAAGGGGAAGAGATAGAGGAGCGGGGTCTCGCCCAAGTACCGGCTCCCGACACGTGTTTCGCGGCTACAAGATGCCGCTTCCTTGAAAAAGCGGCATCTTGCAGCCGCGAAACACGTGTCGGGAGCCGGTACTTGGGCGAGACCCCGCTCCTCTATCTCTTCCCCTTTCTTCTACCCTGGTAAGCGGACCTATTATAATCTATTTATTATTATCAGCACTTTAATACTTAGCGGTCATCCAACCAGGTTATATGACATGTAAAGGGTTCTCTTCTGAGACTTGATATAGGGGATTTGTGAGGGGTGGGTGCCCTCCTATGTGTGTATCATGGAATTACTAGACACCTCTGCATGTTACTGCTGTTTTTAATCAATTTATTATCTGGTTCTAATAAAGTACTTTTGTTTATACAATCATGCTCCGGTTTCTCCTATTTGTTCATGTTATTTGGAGCTAAGCGATGGGTCTGGTCGCACACAATATATATGTGTTGCCCCAGACCAATAAAATGATTTTGGGATTTCTTATATTATTTATTCTAGCTGGTATGCATCAATCTTTATTGCACATGTGCAGAAACTGTTAACATTCACGGCCGCAATACACAATTTACTATTGTCCCGTCTTGTGAACCTGCAGTACTGGGTGCACTGTTGGATATAGTCATCATTTACTGTTTATAACATGATTTTCTACTATATATGATGAGTTTTTAGGTGGAAATTGAATTTTTTAATAAATATGTTTCAATGTTACTTGTTTGGCTAGTTTTTGACTCTTGCTTCTCCAATATTAGCTATTCGTTAATCGAGTCGCCATGTGTATGTAATTAACTGACGTCTATGTTTGTATGTGTATTTTCTTGTTTGTAAATAAGTGTGTATGGATATACTGGAGATGATCCTTGTATATGTAATAGTGTATCTGCAGTATATAGTGTAGGTAATGTATAGTGTACAGTGTGTGTATATGTATCTAATATATAATTGCCTAGAATACTACTTCCTGCAATTTGTGCCAACTTCCGTGGCTTTGTCCGGAGCTATTGTCCGGAGCTATTGTCCGGAGATAATGTCCGGAGCTAATGTCCGGAGATAAGTGACGTCACCAGTGTCCTACACCCAGGCAGAGCACAGGGGCCCCAGGCGGCATATGGGGCCCCAGGCAGAGCACAGTGGCCCCAGGCAGAGCACAGGGGCCCCAGGCAGCATATGGGGCCCCAGGCAGAGCACAGTGGTCCCAGGCAGAGCACAGGGGCCCCAGGCAGCCTATGGGGCCCCAGGCAGAGCACAGTGGCCCCAGGCAGAGCACAGGGGCCCCAGGCAGCATATGGGGCCCCAGGCAGAGCACAGGGGCCCCAGGCAGCATATGGGGCCCCAGGCAGAGCACAGTGGCCCCAGGCAGAGCACAGGGGCCCCAGGCAGAACATGGGGCCCCAGGCAGAGCACAGGGGCCCCAGGCAGAGCACAGGGGCCCCAGGCAGCATATGGGGCCCCAGGCAGAGCACAGGGGCCCCAGGCAGAGCACAGGGGCCCCAGGCAGCATATGGGGCCCCAGGCAGAGCACAGTGGCCCCAGGCAGAGCACAGGGGCCCCAGGCAGAACATGGGGCCCCAGGCAGAGCACAGGGGCCCCAGGCAGAGCACAGGGGCCCCAGGCAGCATATGGTGCCCCAGGCAGAACACAGGGGCCCCAGGCAGCATATGGGGCCCCAGGCAGAGCACAGTGGCCCCAGGCAGCATATGGGGCCCCAGGCAGAGCACAGTGGCCCCAGGCAGAGCACAGGGGCCCCAGGCAGCATATGGGGCCCCAGGCAGAGCACAGTGGTCCCAGGCAGAGCACAGGGGCCCCAGGCAGCTTATGGGGCCCCAGGCAGAGCACAGTGGCCCCAGGCAGAACATGGCGCCCCAGGCAGAGCACAGTGGCCCAAGGCAGAGCACAGGGGCCCCAGGCAGAACGTGGGGCCCCAGGCAGAGCACAGGGGCCCCAGGCAGAGCACAGGGGCCCCAGGCAGCATATGGGGCCCCAGGCAGAGCACAGGGGCCCCAGGCAGCATATGGGGCCCCAGGCAGAGCACAGTGGCCCCAGGCAGAGCACACACCAAATCGGAGGCCGAGGGGCCCCGCCAACCAAATCGGAGGCCGAGGGGCCCCGCCAACCAAATCGGAGGCCGAGGAGCCCCGCCCACCAAATCGGAGGCCGAGAGTCCCCGCCCACCAAATCGGAGGATAAGGGGCCCCGCCAACCAAATCGGAGGCCGAGGGGCCCCGCCAACCAAATCGGAGGCCGAGGAGCCCCGCCCAACAAATCGAAGGCCGAGCGGCCCCGCCCACCAAAGCGGAGGCCGAGGGGCCCGGCCCCGCCCACCAAAGCGGAGGCCGAGGGGCCCCGACCACCACATCGGAGGCCGAGGGGCCCCACCCACCAAATCGGAGGCCGAGGGGCCCCGCCCACCAAATCGGAGGCCGAGGGTCCCCGCCCACCAAATCGGAGGCCGAGGGTCACCGCCCACCAAATTGGAGGCCGAGGGTCCCCGCCCACCAAATCGGAGGCCGAGGGGCCACGCCTACCAAATCGGAGGCCGAGGGTCCCCACCCACCAAATCGGAGGCCGAGGGTCCCCGCCCACCAAAGCGGAGGCCGAGGGGCCTGGCCCCGCCCACCAAAGCAGAGGCCGAGGGGCCCCGCCCACCACATCGGAGGCCGAGGGTCCCCGCCCACCAAATCGGAGGCCAAGGGTCCCCGCCCACCAAATCGGAGGCCGAGGGTCCCCGCCCACCAAATCGGAGGCCGAGGGTCCCCGCCCACCAAATCGGAGGCCGAGGGGCAACGCCCACCAAATCGGAGGCCGGGGGGCCCCGCCCACCAAATCGGAGGCCGAGGAGCCCCGCCCAACAAATCGAAGGCCGAGCGGCCCTGCCCACCAAAGCGGAGGCCGAGGGGCCCGGCCCCACCCACCAAAGCGGAGGTCGAGGGGCCCCGACCACCACATCGGAGGCTGAGGGTCCCCGCCCACCAAATCGGAGGCCGAGGGGCCCCGCCCACCAAATCGGAGGCCGAGGGTCTCTGCCCACCAAATCGAAGGCCGAGGAGCCCCGCCCACCAAATCGGAGGCCGAGGGGCCCCGCCCACCACATCGGAGGCCGAGGGGCCCCGCCCACCAAATCGGAGGCCGAGGGTCCCCACCCACCAAATGGGAGGCCGAGGGTCCCCGCCCACCAAATGGGAGGCCGAGGGTCCCCGCCCACCAAATGGGAGGCCGAGGGTCCCCGCCCACCAAATGGGAGGCCGAGGGTCCCCGCCCACCAAATCGGAGGCCGAGGGGCCCCACCAACCAAGTCGGAGGCCGAGGGGCCCCGCCCACCAAATCGGAGGCCGAGGGGCCCCGCCCACCAAATCGGAGGCCGAGGGTCCCCACCCACCAAATCGGAGGATAAGGGGCCCCGCCCACCAAATCGGAGGCCGAGGGGCCCCACCAACCAAATCGGAGGCCGAGGGTCCCCGCCCACCAAATCGGAGGCCGGTCCCCGCCCACCAAATCGGAGGCCGAGGGTCCCCACCCACCAAATCGGAGGACGAGGGGCCCCACCAACCAAATCGGAGGCCGAGGAGCCCCGCCCACCAAAAGTAAGTGCGGCCCCAAAAGTAAGTGCGCCCCCGGGTGCAAAAGTAAGTGCGCCCCCGGGTGCAAAAGTAAGTGCGCCCCCGGGTGCAAAAGTAAGCGCGCCCCCGGCCCCGGTTGCAAAAGTAAGCGCGCCCCCCAGGACCGTGTGTGAAAAGTGCTGCTGTAAAGCTGGTAGCGCTGTTCAAGCATCATGTATTTCCTTCAGGAAATGCCCATCTAATATATAATTGCCTAGAATACTACTTCCTGCAATTTGTGCCAACTTCCGTGGCTTTGTCCGGAGCTATTGTCCGGAGCTATTGTCCGGAGATAATGTCCGGAGCTAATGTCCGGAGATAAGTGACGTCACCAGTGTCCTACACCCAGGCAGAGCACAGGGGCCCCAGGCGGCATATGGGGCCCCAGGCAGAGCACAGCGGCCCCAGGCAGAGCACAGGGGCCCCAGGCAGCATATGGGGCCCCAGGCAGAGCACAGTGGCCCCAGGCAGCCTATGGGGCCCCAGGCAGAGCACAGTGGCCCCAGGCAGAGCACAGGGGCCCCAGGCAGCATATGGGGCCCCATGCAGAGCACAGGGGCCCCAGGCAGCATATGGGGCCCCAGGCAGAGCACAGTGGTCCCAGGCAGAGCACAGGGGCCCCAGGCAGAACATGGGGCCCCAGGCAGAGCACAGGGGCCCCAGGCAGAGCACAGGGGCCCCAGGCAGCATATGGGGCCCCAGGCAGCATATGGGGCCCCAGGCAGAGCACAGGGGCCCCAGGCAGAGCACAGGGGCCCCAGGCAGCATATGGGGCCCCAGGCAGCATATGGGGCCCCAGGCAGAGCACAGTGGCCCCAGGCAGAGCACAGGGGCCCCAGGCAGAACATGGGGCCCCAGGCAGAGCACAGGGGCCCCAGGCAGAGCACAGGGGCCCCAGGCAGCATATGGTGCCCCAGGCAGAACACAGGGGCCCCAGGCAGCATATGGGGCCCCAGGCAGAGCACAGTGGCCCCAGGCAGCATATGGGGCCCCAGGCAGAGCACAGTGGCCCCAGGCAGAGCACAGGGGCCCCAGGCAGCATATGGGGCCCCAGGCAGAGCACAGTGGTCCCAGGCAGAGCACAGGGGCCCCAGGCAGCTTATGGGGCCCCAGGCAGAGCACAGTGGCCCCAGGCAGAACATGGCGCCCCAGGCAGAGCACAGTGGCCCAAGGCAGAGCACAGGGGCCCCAGGCAGAACGTGGGGCCCCAGGCAGAGCACAGGGGCCCCAGGCAGAGCACAGGGGCCCCAGGCAGCATATGGGGCCCCAGGCAGAGCACAGGGGCCCCAGGCAGCATATGGGGCCCCAGGCAGAGCACAGTGGCCCCAGGCAGAGCACACACCAAATCGGAGGCCGAGGGGCCCCGCCAACCAAATCGGAGGCCGAGGGGCCCCGCCAACCAAATCGGAGGCCGAGGAGCCCCGCCCACCAAATCGGAGGCCGAGAGTCCCCGCCCACCAAATCGGAGGATAAGGGGCCCCGCCAACCAAATCGGAGGCCGAGGGGCCCCGCCAACCAAATCGGAGGCCGAGGAGCCCCGCCCAACAAATCGAAGGCCGAGCGGCCCCGCCCACCAAAGCGGAGGCCGAGGGGCCCGGCCCCGCCCACCAAAGCGGAGGCCGAGGGGCCCCGCCCACCAAATCGGAGGCCGAGGGTCACCGCCCACCAAATTGGAGGCCGAGGGTCCCCGCCCACCAAATCGGAGGCCGAGGGGCCACGCCTACCAAATCGGAGGCCGAGGGTCCCCACCCACCAAATCGGAGGCCGAGGGTCCCCGCCCACCAAAGCGGAGGCCGAGGGGCCTGGCCCCGCCCACCAAAGCAGAGGCCGAGGGGCCCCGCCCACCACATCGGAGGCCGAGGGGCCCCGCCCACCAAATCGGAGGCCAAGGGTCCCCGCCCACCAAATCGGAGGCCAAGGGTCCCCGCCCACCAAATCGGAGGCCGAGGGTCCCCGCCCACCAAATCGGAGGCCGAGGGTCCCTGCCCACCAAATCGGAGGCCGAGGGGCAACGCCCACCAAATCGGAGGCCGAGGGGCAACGCCCACCAAATCAGAGGCCGAGGGGCAACGCCAACCAAATCGGAGGCCGGGGGGCCCCGCCCACCAAATCGGAGGCCGAGGAGCCCCGCCCAACAAATCGAAGGCCGAGCGGCCCTGCCCACCAAAGCGGAGGCCGAGGGGCCCGGCCCCACCCACCAAAGCGGAGGCCGAGGGGCCCCGACCACCACATCGGAGGCTGAGGGTCCCCGCCCACCAAATCGGAGGCCGAGGGGCCCCGCCCACCAAATCGGAGGCCAAGGGTCTCTGCCCACCAAATCGAAGGCCGAGGAGCCCCGCCCACCAAATCGGAGGCCGAGGGGCCCCGCCCACCACATCGGAGGCCGAGGGGCCCCGCCCACCAAATCGGAGGCCGAGGGTCCCCACCCACCAAATGGGAGGCCGAGGGTCCCCGCCCACCAAATGGGAGGCCGAGGGTCCCCGCCCACCAAATGGGAGGCCGAGGGTCCCCGCCCACCAAATCGGAGGCCGAGGGTCCCCGCCCACCAAATCGGAGGCCGAGGGGCCCCACCAACCAAGTCGGAGGCCGAGGGGCCCCGCCCACCAAATCGGAGGCCGAGGGGCCCCGCCCACCAAATCGGAGGCCGAGGGTCCCCACCCACCAAATCGGAGGATAAGGGGCCCCGCCCACCAAATCGGAGGCCGAGGGGCCCCACCAACCAAATCGGAGGCCGAGGGTCCCCGCCCACCAAATCGGAGGCCGGTCCCCGCCCACCAAATCGGAGGCCGAGGGTCCCCACCCACCAAATCGGAGGACGAGGGGCCCCACCAACCAAATCGGAGGCCGAGGAGCCCCGCCCACCAAAAGTAAGTGCGGCCCCAAAAGTAAGTGCGCCCCCGGGTGCAAAAGTAAGTGCGCCCCCGGGTGCAAAAGTAAGTGCGCCCCCGGGTGCAAAAGTAAGCGCGCCCCCGGCCCCGGTTGCAAAAGTAAGCGCGCCCCCCAGGACCGTGTGTGAAAAGTGCTGCTGTAAAGCTGGTAGCGCTGTTCAAGCACCATGTATTTCCTTCAGGAAATGCCCATCTAATATATAATTGCCTAGAATACTACTTCCTGCAATTTGTGCCAACTTCCGTGGCTTTGTCCGGAGCTATTGTCCGGAGCTATTGTCCGGAGATAATGTCCGGAGCTAATGTCCGGAGCTAAGTGACGTCACCAGTGTCCTACACCCAGGCAGAGCACAGGGGCCCCAGGCGGCATATGGGGCCCCAGGCAGAGCACAGTGGCCCCAGGCAGAGCACAGGGGCCCCAGGCAGCATATGGGGCCCCAGGCAGAGCACAGTGGCCCCAGGCAGCCTATGGGGCCCCAGGCAGAGCACAGTGGCCCCAGGCAGAGCACAGGGGCCCCAGGCAGCATATGGGGCCCCATGCAGAGCACAGGGGCCCCAGGCAGCATATGGGGCCCCAGGCAGAGCACAGTGGCCCCAGGCAGAGCACAGGGGCCCCAGGCAGAACATGGGGCCCCAGGCAGAGCACAGGGGCCCCAGGCAGAGCACAGGGGCCCCAGGCAGCATATGGGGCCCCAGGCAGAGCACAGGGGCCCCAGGCAGAGCACAGGAGCCCCAGGCAGCATATGGGGCCCCAGGCAGCATATGGGGCCCCAGGCAGAGCACAGTGGCCCCAGGCAGAGCACAGGGGCCCCAGGCAGAACATGGGGCCCCAGGCAGAGCACAGGGGCCCCAGGCAGAGCACAGGGGCCCCAGGCAGCATATGGTGCCCCAGGCAGAACACAGGGGCCCCAGGCAGCATATGGGGCCCCAGGCAGAGCACAGTGGCCCCAGGCAGCATATGGGGCCCCAGGCAGAGCACAGTGGCCCCAGGCAGAGCACAGGGGCCCCAGGCAGCATATGGGGCCCCAGGCAGAGCACAGTGGTCCCAGGCAGAGCACAGGGGCCCCAGGCAGCTTATGGGGCCCCAGGCAGAGCACAGTGGCCCCAGGCAGAACATGGGGCCCCAGGCAGAGCACAGTGGCCCCAGGCAGAGCACAGGGGCCCCAGGCAGAACATGGGGCCCCAGGCAGAGCACAGGGGCCCCAGGCAGAGCACAGGGGCCCCAGGCAGCATATGGTGCCCCAGGCAGAACACAGGGGCCCCAGGCAGCATATGGGGCCCCAGGCAGAGCACAGTGGCCCCAGGCAGCATATGGGGCCCCAGGCAGAGCACAGTGGCCCCAGGCAGAGCACAGGGGCCCCAGGCAGCATATGGGGCCCCAGGCAGAGCACAGTGGTCCCAGGCAGAGCACAGGGGCCCCAGGCAGCTTATGGGGCCCCAGGCAGAGCACAGTGGCCCCAGGCAGAACATGGGGCCCCAGGCAGAGCACAGTGGCCCCAGGCAGAGCACAGGGGCCCCAGGCAGAACGTGGGGCCCCAGGCAGAGCACAGGGGCCCCAGGCAGAGCACAGGGGCCCCAGGCAGCATATGGGGCCCCAGGCAGAGCACAGGGGCCCCAGGCAGCATATGGGGCCCCAGGCAGAGCACAGTGGCCCCAGGCAGAGCACACACCAAATCGGAGGCCGAGGGGCCCCGCCAACCAAATCGGAGGCCGAGGAGCCCCGCCCACCAAATCGAAGGCCGAGCGGCCCCGCCCACCAAAGCGGAGGCCGAGGGGCCCGGCCCCGCCCACCAAAGCGGAGGCCGAGGGGCCCCGACCACCACATCGGAGGCCGAGGGTCCCCACCCACCAAATCGGAGGCCGAGGGTCCCCGCCCACCAAATCGGAGGCCGAGGGTCCCCGCCCACCAAATCGGAGGCCGAGGGTCCCCGCCCACCAAATCGGAGGCCGAGGGTCCCCGCCCACCAAATCGGAGGCCGAGGGGCCCCGCCCACCAAATCGGAGGCCGGGGGTCCCTGCCCTCCAAATCGGAGGCCGAGGGGCCCCGCCCACCACATCGGAGGCCGAGGGGCCCCGCCCACCAAATCGGAGGCCGAGGGTCCCCGCCCACCAAATTGGAGGCCGAGGGTCCCCGCCCACCAAATCGGAGGCCGAGGGTCCACACCATCCAAATCGAAGGTCGAGGGGCCCCGCCCACGAAAGCGGAGGCCGAGGGTCCCCACACACCAAAGCGGAGGCTGAGGGTCCCCGCCCACCAAATCGGAGGCCGAGGGTCCCCGCCCACCAAATCGGAGGCCGAGGGTCCCCGCCCACCAAATCGAAGGTCGAGGGGCCCCGCCCACGAAAGCGGAGGCCGAGGGTCCCCACACACCAAAGCGGAGGCTGAGGGTCCCCGCCCACCAAATCGGAGGCCGAGGAGCCCCGCCCACCAAATCGAAGGTCGAGGGGCCCCACCCACGAAAGCGGAGGCCGAGGGTCCCCACACACCAAATCGGAGGCAGAGGGACCCCGCCCACCAAATTGGAGGCCGAGGGGCCCCGCCCACCAAAGCGGAGGCCGAGGGTCCCCGACCACCAAATCGGAGGCCGAGGGTCCCTGCCCACCAAATCGGAGGCCGAGGGTCCCCGCCCACCAAATCGGTGGCCGAGGGTCCCCGCCCACCAAATCGGAGGCCGAGGGTCCCCGCCCACCAAATCGGAGGCCGAGGGGCCCCGCCAACCAAATCGGAGGCCGAGGGGCTTCGCTAACCAAATCGGAGGCCGAGGAGCCCCGCCCACCAAATCGAAGGCCGAGCGGCCCCGCCCACCAAAGCGGAGGCCGAGGGACCTGGCCCCGCCCACCAAAGCGGAGGCCGAGGGGCCCCGCCCACCACATCGGAGGCCGAGGGGCCCCGCCCACCAAATCGGAGGCCGAGGGTCCCCGCCCACCAAATCGGAGGCCGAGGGTCCCCGCCCACCAAATCGGAGGCCGAGGGTCCCCGCCCACCAAATCGGAGGCCGAGGGTCCCCGCCCACCAAATCGGAGGCCGAGGGGCCCCGCCCACCAAATCGGAGGCCGAGGAGCCCCGCCCACCAAATCGAAGGCCGAGCAGCCCCGCCCACCAAAGCGGAGGCAGAGGGACCCCGCCCACCAAATCGGAGGCCGTGGGGCCCCGCCAACCAAATCGGAGGCTGAGGGTCCCCGCCCACCAAATTATTCTTACATTTGAATAAATAAAGTATATATGGATTCTAGACTCCCGATTCTTTAGAATCGGGCTGCCATCTAGTATATATATATATATGTATATGTATGTATATAGTGCTATCAGTGTAGAGTGACTGTAGAGTGGCCATATCTGCAGATTGTACCCTAAGGGTATGTGTCCACGGGCCGGATTGCCGGCGCTTTGGACAGAGCGGAAAGCCCGCTCCACCAAAAGCGCTGCCCCCTTCTGTACGCACGGTGTCTCCAAATGCACACATCCAGAATCTCCGCACCCCATACATAGGGCCCTGTGATTTACCTTGCGGCGACGGAGCGCATGCTGCATTCTATAAAGATGTGCCGCATGTCCGGAATCGCAGGGCCGCCGGGTGCGTGTTCGCACGCATAGTGGAGATGGGATTTCATAAAATCCCCTCCACTATGCTGTAACATCTGGACGCTGCGGGTTGAACGCTGCGGTTGTATGCAGCGTTCAATCTGCAGCTAATTCGGATGTAATACTGAACGTGGAAACATACACTAATGCCAGCACACAATGCATGTGTGTATGTTCATGAATTATCTCCCTCAAAGAGTCTTATCTTTAATAACACACCTCACCTATAATGCATGAGTAGACGTCATATACCGGTATACTGTATGTATATATATGTGAGCATTTTACAGTAGCTGCAAAATATTTTTTTCTTGTGTTGTGCGTTCTTTTGAAAAAAATGCAGCGTGTCAATTCTTCCAGTGTTTTTGTTGCATTTCTTTTACCTTTTTAAATGAATGCATCAAAAATGCACATAATGTGCGCAGCATTTTTCCTGCCAACACTCAATTTTTTCATAGCAAAAAACTGGCTTCAAAAAAAGCAGTGTGTGAACATCTTCAGAGCACAGGTGGGATCCAGTATTTCTGCATTCTCATATTTATCATCATGGTCGTTATATAATGGACGCAATAGTCCACGCAGTAAAACAGCAGATATTTCACTATATGTAGGTTTAGAGAAGAGTGCGGTCAGGATCTGCGCTGATTATCATGTCAGTTTTATGTGGTCGCTGAAGTCTCTTTTTATATTTTCACAAACTATTACATGTGTAACACAACACCGCATGAGAACCCCGGGGAGAGCGACTGCCGACACCATGGGAACAACGCCGCACGGGAGGTGAGTATAGGCTTTATTATTTTATTGGGGCCAAACATTTACATCAAGAAGGGGTTGTCCTAGTAGTGGACAACCCCTGTAATCATACCTCCCAACTTTTGAAGATGGGAAAGAGGGACAAAGTTTGCGCCGCTGCAAATTTTAGGCCACGCCTCTGACCACACCCATTCATAATTAGCCACACCCATATCCACGTCCCAACCACACCCATTAGCACTGCTGATCACACTGTTTCATATACAATAATTATAAACAAAAAAATATGGCCACACAGTGCTCCATACTGTATAATGACCGTACATGATGCTCCATACCGTATAATGACTGCACATGATGCTCCATACCGTATAATGACCACACATGATGCTCCATACCGTATAATGACTGCACATGATGCTCCATACCGTATAATGGCCACACATGATGCTCCATACTGTATAATGGCCACACATGATGCTCCATACTGTATAATGGCCACACATGATGCTCCATACTGTATAATGACCGCACATGATGCTCCATCCGTATAATGACCGCACATGATGCTCCATATTGTATAATGGCCACACATGATGCTCCATACCGTATAATGACCGCACATGATGCTCCATAATGTATAATGGCCACACATGATGCTCCATACTGTATAATGACTGCTCATGGTACTCCATACTGTATAATGGCCGCACATGATGCTCCATACTGTATAATGGCTGCACATGATACTTCGTACCATATAATGGCCACACATAGCTACTCCTACACACGCGGCTGTGCTCCGTACACTTTGCACATGGCTCCGCTCCGTACACACGCGCTCCGCTCCATACACCTCGTACACACACGGCTCCGCTCCGCACACCTCGTACACACACAGCTCCGCTCCACACACCTCGTACACACACGGCTCCGCTCCGCACACCTTGTACACACACGGTTCCGCTCCGCACACCTCCTACACACACGGCTCTGCTACATCCACACTGTACACCTCCTGACCCCATACAAGGCATTACTTACCTCCTGCAGGACCATGATGTGGCAAGGTGACAGCAACCAGCAAGTCCTGCAATCCACGGAGGTCCCGATCTGCCGATCATGTGACCGCTGACTCCTCCCCTCCTGTGACCTCATCACAGGTCCTGTGCACAGAAAGCAAGCAGCCATACAGAAGGGTAAGGGCCCGGGGCTTGGCTTAACTATACAAGGGGGCGTGTCGGTCCTGCTGTCTGCGCCGCGGGATTAGAGTGCCCCGTGCGGGAGTGCGGGGCAGAGGCTGAAAACCGGGACAATCCCGCACAATGAGGGACGGTTGGGAGCTATGCCTGTAATATATAAAGCATGTGAACTCTTTGTTGTGCAGTTCTTCTATTGTTACTCCTGGAAATGTGCGTACAGCGCCTGGCCTAAGCAAACACAACTACCTGATGTTACCTATAGGGCTACAGCTGCTGTACAAAGCAATTTACTGCGTGTCGTGCAATTCTTAGAACGGCAACTGTCACTTGATGGGTTAAATCAATCAGTCACATTGCAAACTCTGTACCCCAGGCCTAACTGACAACTAGGGATCACCATTCCCCTCCTAAATAAGATGCGTCCATACAGTCTGATACTGTCAGCAGTGATCAGCCAAGATTAGACTGGATAGGGACACAGATGAATGGTATCAGCCATTTGTCAGTTTATTCATAGATTTTCAGGAGAAATAACAGAGGAACGACAAAATGCAAAAAAAAACTCCATAATGGTTTCCAAGTATCCACTATCAAAGACAAGTGAAGATGGCAGAAAGGTCCTTGTTACTAGTGATGAGCGAGTATACTCATTGCTCGGGTTTTCCAGAGCACGCTCGGGTGGTCTCTGAGTATTTGTTAGTGCTCGTAGATTTAGTTTTTGTTGACTCTACTGCATGATTTACAGCTGCTAGCCAGCCTGAGTACATGTGGGGGTTGCCTGGTTGCTAGGGAATCCCCACATGTAATCAAGCTGTCTAGTAGCCGCAAATCATCCAGCTGCCGCAAGGAAAACGAAATCTCCGAGCAGTCACAAGTACTCGGGAGACCACCCGAGCGTGCTCTTGAAAACCCAAGCAGCGAGTATATTCGCTCATCACTACTTGTTACCTCTCCCAAGAATGGTCTGACCAGTGCTGTAGACTTATAAAGTCAGAGCGTAATAATCCTCTGCTGACTGCACAGACCTGTTATCTGAGCACAATATGGCCACTTTATGGGGGTATAAGGTTATATTAGCATATGCTTACTCTGACTAAAGTACAGGTGTATGTCTGCATATCTTGACCATGTAATTAGAAAGTTCCCTGTCCCATCAGGGATATTTATGGAATATTGATGGGATATATCACCTACTGTATGTTACATACATAAAGGTCCCACCTGGGTCATTCAGAAATTTTTGGAGTTCCTATAGAAATCAATGGAGAGTGGCACATGCTTTGTCACCGTTCCTTTTCTGGAAGCCACCGCTGGGTCCCAATTTTTTCCATTCAACAGTGGAACATTCGGACATACACTATATGGCAGATCCTTTCAGTTCGTCATTATTATCTGTTCACTATATGGTGGTAATATTTTGTCTGATTATGGTGTGATGGTATTTGTCCCTTGATGTGGTATTATTCAGTCACTATGTGATGGTAATATATGGACTTGTCATGGTGTGACGGTATTTGTCCCTTGTATATGGTGTTATTGGTCATTTAAAAAAATGTATGCGACTCATTCCCTTGAAGAAAACAAAAAAATGGACCTAAAAGAATATTGGATATTTAAAGAAATGTTTAAGAGGTTAGAGTATTACCGTCTCAAAAGAGTCTGCCTTGTTGTGGTGATGGATGAAAAAAATCTTTTGGCAAAAGCTGCTGGCTATGCATGTGATATGATATTCGATGGGGACTGATAATGTGTGATTGGCGAGGACGGGATGCAGAAGTGGAGTTTTTCCAAGAGTGGGCAGTCGGATTGTGGAAGGCTCAATGGGTGGAGAAGGAGCTGGGGTGGAGCCTGGGCGGAGTCTCAAGGGGCCCAAAAAATTTTGCCAGTATGGGGCCCTGAAATTCCTGGTGGCAGCCCTGGTTATAACCACAGGCGTAGCTAGAGTTTTGCTTCGGGGGGAAGCAAAGCTTCTCAGTGGGCCCCTAACCAGGTAGCCTTGATTACAACTGGGTGACCCACCCTAATAGTGGATGTAGGAGAACCTCAGCAGCTCTCCGCGCTGTTACTGAAAATAATCTCTATGCAAAGACCAACACTGATATTACTGCCATATGGTCAGTGGTAGATACCAGTCCTACAGAACACATAAGAGATCACAGCACAGTTACAGATAATGACTTACTGCTGATATTCTTCTGATGGAATCGTTCACTTTTCACATCTTTTCCATCTGACTCAGACCGACACAACTTCTTCCAGCCAGGACTCTGCTGCAGAGATTACAACAAAGACACATTTCACATCTCATATTTCCAGCACTGTCCCCAATGGGACTATTCCCAACCTGCACAAACCCATCAATCTGCCAATACCCCAATACTAAGCCACTGCTGCCCTAGAAAGTAATAATGCTTCATGCGCCCCTTTAACAGTCACAGTAACCTGAGTTCCTCTATAACAATATGTGCCCACTTTACATTTAATAATGTCCCGAGTCTCCCCCTGTACAGCTCCCCTATACACAGTATGATGCTCTCTTATACGCAGTATAATGCCCCCTGACTGTATAGTACCACCCACACAGTATACTGACCCCTTAGTAGCCCCCAAACTGTTTGATGGCCCCCTCACTGTAATGTCCACACTGTATGATGTCCCAATAGATAGCCTCCATATAGTATAATGCACCAGATACTCCTCAATATAGTATAATGCACTCCCCATAGGCCTCCATATAGTATAATGCACCCCCATAGGCAGACTCTATATAGTATAATGCACCCCCATAGGCACTCTATATAGTATAATGCACTCCCCATAGGCAGGCTCTATAGTATAATGCACCCCGATAGGCAGACTCCATATAGTATAATGCTCCCTTATAGGCAGACTATATAATATAATGCACCCCTCATAGGCAGACTCTATATAGTATAATGCAACCCCATAGGCAGACTCTATATAGCATAATGCACTCCCCATAGGCAGACTTTATAGTATAATGCACCCCTATAGGCACTCTATATAGTATAATGCACTCCCCATAGGCAGGCTCTATAGTATAATGCACCCCGATAGGCAGACTCCATATAGTATAATGCTCCCTTATAGGCAGACTATATAATATAATGCACCCCTCATAGGCAGACTCTATATAGTATAATGCAACCCCATAGGCAGACTCCATATAGCATAATGCACTCCCCATAGGCAGACTTTATAGTATAATGCACCCCTATAGGCACTCTATATAGTATAATGCACTCCCCATAGGCAGGCTCTATAGTATAATGCACCCCGATAGGCAGACTCCATATAGTATAATGCTCCCTTATAGGCAGACTATATAATATAATGCACCCCTCATAGGCAGACTCTATAATATAATGCACCCCCATAGACAGACTCTATATAGTATAATGCATTCCCCACAGGCAGACTCTATAGTATATTGTACTACATAAAAAAAATGCAATTCTCACCTCTCCTCTTCGTTACTCCACTGCCCCGAGTGCCCGGACATCTCCAGACACCGGGTGCCGACTAGTGACATCATCGTGACCCCTGTCAGTGTCTGCTTTAGTGACGTCATAGGCTGAGAGGGGGATGATGGGAGAGGGAGCGTAACACTCCTTCTCTCTTCAATGCAGTTAACTGTATCGGCATCTAGCCGATACAGTTGAACTTGCAATGACGGGTGGGGGACCAACTGCTGGCACCGGGCCCTCCCTACTGCTCAGGGGCCCCATAGTGGCAGGGTGGAAGAGCAGGAAGATCGATTCTCCCTGCTCTACCGCAGAGTGTAATTACCGTATATGGGCACACTGTGCACACGCCGATACAGTTACAGTAGCGTAGCTTCCAGTGGGCCCCTTCAGAGCGCAGGGCCCAGGGCTACCGCCCCTCTGCCCCCCTGGATGGTAGCTACGCTACTGGTTATAACATACAGATGCCCATATAATCTAGTCCATGTAATACATAAAGACACTTTTTACACTGCTATATTGTTCAGTATACGTCACAACTTCTGCCAATAGGTAAGTGTGACATATACTAGATGGAGAAAAGTATTGGGACACTTGTCTTAATCACTGAGTTCAGGTTTTTCATTCAGTCCCATTACCACAGATGTATAACATGTAGCTCCATTTTCATTGATGTATAACATCCGGCCCCTCGCCCCCAGTGTATAACATCCATGCTCTCGCTCCTTTGGTGAATAACTACTGGCATCTCGCCCCTAGTGTATAACATCCAGCCACTTGCCCCCAGTTTATACCATCCAGCCCCTCACCCCTCTGGTGTATATTTTCTGGCCCCTCGCCCCAAGTGTATAACATCCAGCCCCTTACCCCTCTGGTGTATAACTTCAGGTTCCTCACCCCCAGTGTATAACATCCAGCCCCTCACCCCTCTGGTGTGTAACATCTGTCCCCTCGCCTCCCAGTGTATAACATCCAGCTCTCACCCCCCTGATGTGTAACCTCTGGCTGGTGGTGTATAACCTCCAGCCTACACCATGCTATCAGCCTTTATAGAAAGGCTGGTGGTGCAGAGCTCACTGATACCAGCGACGTCCTGTAATAGGAGCCACTGATATTAATGAGAATTGGAAGAAGCAGCAGCAACTCAGCCATGAGGTGCAGATCCCGTAACGTTACAGAGCGGGGGACCAAGTGCTGAGGAGCAGAGGGCAGAAAAGTCACTGCCACCCTGCTGACCTCATAACTGCAGAGTCCAGACCTCCTCTGGTATATCATCAGCACAAACACTGCGCCCCCACCAGAAGCTTCATGGCCGTGCAGTTGCATAGTGCCTTACATCACCAAGCACAATGCCAAGCATCGGATAAAGTAGTGTAAAGCCGCTACCACTGGCCTCTGGAGGAGACATGTTCTGACGGATCACACTTCTCTATCTGGATGAATGGGCAAAAGTTACAGTTGACGCCTCCAAAATCTTGTAGAAATCATTACCAAAAGAGGGAAAAAAATCTGCAGAGCATCTGACTCCATATAAATGCCTATGGGTGCCGAATGGGAGGTCAGAAAAGCTCTGATTGGTGTAATTTGGAGGGGTCACATACTGTTGTCCCTATAGCATATGTATTTGCGCGTGCCAACAGAAGTAGAGAGTTTATTAGAGACTGATTAATGATGCTGCAGTCAGAAAATACTTCAGTAAACCAAATATGTGATTAATAATTACAATATAAATGATAGAATTGAAGCTTATTAATTCATTAAAATGAACACATGTAATTATAAAATACATTTGAATTCATTATTTACCTATTGTGAAAGTTTCATGTAGATTTCGCAAAACAAAATCTGTCCATTCTCCAATCATCATTCCTGATCCTGCGGCGTAGTACGTCTCAAAGTAATCTTTGGAGTTAAATTCATTAATGTAGGTTTGCGGAGAGCTAATAGGGGCTGCCATGATGATCTGTCCACAGATGCTTTGTAGATGCTTCAGATATTAACCTGATTGTAAAATATGATGTTAACCCTTTACCACCAACAAATCATTTGTACATACAGTATATTTTACTATTTGATAAACATTGTCACCGAAGAGTATCCTATAATCCCTGGTATGTTCACACATTGCGTTTTCTACAGTAAAAAAAAAACAGGTGGGTAAAAAACAGCACGGCAAAAAAAAATCACTATATGTGAATAAGCCCAAATAATTGATATGCTGTGTATTTCAAAAACTGCAAAGAGAATAAATTGCAAAGTGTTAATGAGTGTTAGGCTGGGGTCACATTGCGTTAGACGGACTGCCTTAAACCGCGGCATAACGCGGTGTAATGCAGTCCGTTAACGCTGCCATTAACCCCTATTATCGGGCGCATCGCCAACACATGCCATAATCGGCATGCGCTAGCTACAGTTAAGTCCATATATATTTGGACAGAGACAACATTTTTCTAATTTTGGTTCTTGACATTACCACAATGAATTTTAAACAAAACAATACAGATGCAGTTGAAGTCCAGACTTTCAGCTTTCATTTGAGGGCGTTAGGGGCAGGAAGCTGCCAGTGCCTAGGGCTCCCGCTCCCCAGGGGCCCTCAGCTAGCAGCACATCACGCAGCTGCTATGGGGCCCTGTGAGGCAGGGGGGCCCGCCTGTCGCAGGTGCCAACACCCCGCCGCCGCTTTGAACTTTACCGGCGTCTGCCGGTAAAGTTCAAAGCAAATGATGGAGGAGAGAGCGTCACCTGATGCTCCCTCTCCCATCATTCCCCACTCTGCCTCTGACATTGCCGCTGCGGGTGCGCGATGATGTCATTGCGCACTCGCTGTGTGTTAGGCAGTGCAGCGGCAGCCGCCGAGATCGGAGCAGGGAGGGAGCAGCGCGGCACGGGAACGTTGAGAGGTGAGGAGTTTTTTTTTCTGGAACTATAACAGTACTGGACTATGGGGCCATTCTTGGGGGGAGTGGGGCTGTGCTGTATACTACATGGCTGTTCTATATACTACATGGCTGTTCTATATACTACATGTCTGTGCTATATACTACGTGGGCCGTGTTATATATTACGTGGGCTGTTATATGCTACGTGGGCTGTGCTATATACTACATGGCTGTTCTGTATACTACGTGGGCTGTTATATGCTACATGGGCTGTGCTATATACTACATGGCTGTTCTATATACTACGTGGGCTGTTATATGCTACGTGGGCTGTGCTATATACTACATGGCTGTTCTATATACTATGTGGATGTGCTATATACTATATGGGTTGTTATATGCTATGTGGGCTGTGCTATATACTACGTGGCTGTGTTATATGCTACGTGGGCTGTTATATACTACATGTCTGTGTTATATGCTACGTGGGCTGTTATATACTACATGGCTGTGTTATATGCTATGTGGCTGTGCTATATACTATGCGGGCTGTGTTATATACTACATGGCTGTGTTATATGCGATCATGAATCGTGGTATGAGTTAAAGGGGGGACCCACTGAGACTCTTTCACCCGGGGCCCTCAAAAACCTGGAGCCGGCCCTGCATCTACCCCGTGCAGCGGGAGAATCCTGGCACCTAACAATGAGACTTTAGAAACTTCATTCAATTTGCTGGAACGGTAAAATGCAGCGTTTTTCCCACAGATAAAATATTCCACAAAAACGCCATATGCGAACATATATATATTTTTTTTAGTTCTATTTTCTCAGAATTTTACAAATACAGCTATTTGGTAATTTCTTTTTCTCATCTTAAACAACTCCTTTAACCACTTCCAGCTATGGCCAATTTTTGCCATACCTTTTTTTTCACTGTCATGTAGTCAAAACGTAGTTTTAAATGACACCATTCCCATTCCCATATAAAGTCAGTCCCCTTGACCCCCCCCCCCCCAAAAAAAAAAAAAAAGAAACACAGGAAAAAGACTCTACTCACTTTAGGATGGTGAAAAAATTAATTTATGCATTTGATGGCCAAGTTTGATATATACAACATTAATTATATGGTTAATTAATGTGCTGCAGAAAGACACGAAGGTGAATCCTCACCACTTGTCTATGTCTCTGGGAGTTGATTCGATCTCCTCCTGGGTGGTCCAGAACCATCACAATTCTACAAAAAGTTTCAAGCAAATTGACTCAGAGATCCGAAGAAAAACCTACACGGTTTGAGGTTGCAACGATCCCCTTATCCTGTAGAAACAACTTATACATTGACTTTGACAGTTAAAAAGTTTCTATTGGAAGCCCTTGTGCACTCTGAAGCTTTGGTAATGTCTCAGTGTCTCTTACCGCTGCTCCTCTGCGTTCTCCGATCTGGGTAGAAATCACTGCAAACTTTTCGACTTTGCTTTGTGATCGTAAAGTTTTCATTTGTCTTTTCTGATGCGTTGACTCCAACACACACGTTATGCAATAAATATTTGGCTTCTAGCATTTACAATTGGAACATTTCATCAATAAAACTGTCAGAGTTCAAACAACACGTGATTCTAAAACTGAATCCAAGTCCTATGTTATTGCTGATTTTGGCACTGATTTTATAGAAAGAATTTGAAAACTACAAATTGAAGAAAGTTCAGTATGAGTTCTAGCATAGGAGTCATAGGAATAATTCAAAGCACCGAGCCCATTACTACCATTACTAAAGCACTCCTGCACCCCCTATAATTGTAGATATTTACTCAATTTACTATATTTTTGTGATGGGGGCTTGAGTCATGATACAAATTTTCTTATTATGATGTGGATGTGCAATGGATTTTAACCATTTTACATGGGAAGTTCACTGCAAAATCCAATGTGAATTATTCACCTCAAATTTTTTTGCAATAACTTAAAGGAAACCTGACAGCGGATATCTGCAGACTGATCCGCGGGAAATATGTATCACACATTGACTGCATGATTTCAGTCATGTATGTTTGACTCTGAAATGTTGCGGCGTTTTAAAGAAAAACAAACTTTCAAAAAGTTGGAAAAGCGGGTCCTGATAGCTTTGCCGCACCCTGTGGCAATAACTGACAGGTCTCTCCCTATACATGCACTCAGGGAGAGATCCTCACTCAAAGGCAGCTGGTACAGCTTGGTCCCTAGAGGTTTTTAGCTTATGTTTTACATGCATAGATGTCTGAAATCATACAGCCAGTTTCTGACAGATGCTGCCAGAGGATCGGGTTGTTCTTGGTCTCATTGTTGGGATGCCACTTGGTTGCCTACATTTCTGGTTTAGTAAACTGACCCCATGATAATGACATATATGCTGTTATATTCAGTGCAATGTGTTATACTAGGTTGTGTCTTTACTGTATATATTTGCTGTGACTATTCAACAGATCCAATCCATAATGTAAAAAAGAGGACAGCGCCACAACGGTCAGTGATAAGAAAAAACTTACAGCTTTAATCTGCCAACTGCGGCGACGTTTCGGTATAAACCTTTATCAAGCACAGTTTGACACATGTTCCAACCACCATTATATATCCCAAGCACCACCCCTCATTAGAACAAAACACCAATAGGAGTATAGTACTACAATGACACAATACATGATATTTATAGGAGAACAAAAGGAAGCTTTCTTGAATTTATAAAAACAATAAATTTATTGATTACAAAAGACACTCCATAAAAAAGACCGATAAAATACACATAGTACAATAGCACAAACACGGGGTGCGTGCAGGAGCGTCCCCACACCAGGTGAGACCAGCCTTCCATGTGCTTAATATATCAAGCATTATTTTAGGGCCACTAGCGTTTCCAGGGTCCATAAGGTCATGGTGCCTAGGACCGTAGAGGGTGTATAGCGCATGGTCTACAGTCTTTCCACCACTCCAGTCTACATGGTATAGGACATATAGGGAGTGATAGACTGAATATTTATTCCATCTACAGCAACACATGGATTTCTAAGCTTGGTTGCACCTTAGTTACGGTATACATTAAAATATATATGGTTAATGATTCATGTGGTACGCTCTTTTTCAGTCCTGGTGTCTCTTGTTACACTTTTGTGTTATTTACACAGGTATTTACAGATAACGTGTTTGTGCTATTGTACTATGTGTATTTTATCGGTCTTTTTTATGGAGTGTCTTTTGTAATCAATAAATTTATTGTTTTTATAAATTCAAGAAAGCTTCCTTTTGTTCTCCTATAAATATCATGCTTTATAAGGAAGATGACTATGGTCTTTGGTGACACACGGTGGTCGCAATGATGTTTCTGGATAACTGGTTAATGACACAATACATCAGTACATCAAAATACATATAAATATACAAAAAATACTTGTACAAATACATAAGCATTGACAATACAGCATCAGAAAAAGGCATACTAGTCCTGATCTCTAAAATTCAACGAACTCACCCACAAAAGTGCAAAGAAGATCGCCCTCAAACAGATGTAAACAAACGACATTCCTCCAATAGAACTATAGCATTCCCCGTAGTCAAGATACAAACCACCCCCCCAGGATGATGCCATAACGGCCGTAGTCCAATCAGATACTCCTCCACAAATCATGTGATCATGGTGATAGAAAAAATTGCTGCACAGATCCAGTCCATACATGGGAGAAGTCTCCATTGCACATAACAGGATTAGTATCCAGGATATCGATCAGCTCCCAAACAGAATAACAGTAGTCCAATGCAAAATAACAGTAGTCCAATGCAAAATAACAGTAGTCCAATGGGATCTTTGTTTACATCAGTGTGGTCACAGGGGTAAGATGAATCCCTGCGCATGTTCAGTTAGTTCACAGCAAGCATACCCACTATATATGCCACAGGCAGCGTCCATAGCGATCCAGATAAGTAGCGATATCCTGCAGACTCATCATATTCCGATAGCGTTCACCTATGCAGGCAAATGGGGACAGCAGTCCATATGTGGCAGTTGTAGGTATGCTGCAGCTTGTCCATAGTGCACACTATCCCAGCCATATATAAATATATCAGATTCAGAACTAACAGTCTATAAAAATAAAAGCAAAACATCTCTACATTATTAGGCTCAAATAATGTCACCCAGGCCTGATTCAGAACACACCCTCAATGACAATATATCAAAGACCGCCCACAAGTGTACCTCCCCCATTGGAATCTACTTCAAAACATCGACATCATATATAGAAAAAAACCTTAAACTGATAACCTTTAATAGTGCAACAAACATGAAGGACCGAAGAGATCTATCATAATAGCCACACCAATATGTGCAAATAGCCCTCCTGGGGAGGAAATAAAAAGTCAGTAAACAAAAAATGCTTGACATTAAGGGAATCATTCATCATTAATATCCCCACACATAAAAATAGCTAGTTCAATGGGACAAACCCTCAATATTCTACCAGGGATTCCCAGCTAGTCTCCCATGCTGGTACTTGCCTAGCCTCAAGCTGCTTAGCATTTACAATCTGGCGAGGACAGGCACATTCAGCCTAGAGTGGCCATATATACCATAAAGAAAATAAAGAAAGAAGAAAGAAAAATAGGAAAACAATAATGGTTAAAAACATTATACCAGAAGATTACTGTCAGAAATATTTAGCAGATACTAAAGGCAACAGCTCTGTTGGTACTCCAAATTTAACCCCCTAGGTGACAGGGTGTCGAGCTCAAAAATCCATCTTAATTCCCTCTTTTTTAAAAGGGCAACACGATCTCCCCCACGTCGCATCACTGGTACATCATCAATCACCCTGTACCTTAGTTGATTGACCGAATGTCCCTTATCGTGAAAGTGTCTTGGTATGGGCAGATCCAGTAATTTGGTCCTAATCGTACTTTTGTGTTTGCTGATTCTTGCCTTGACCTCCATTGTGGTCTCCCCCACATAGAAGAGACCACACGGACAGGTCAAGACATACACCACAAAACTGCTCTTGCATGTATACCGCCTCCTAATGTCGTATTTTTTACCAGTATAGGGGTGACAGAATGAAGCCCCCTTGAGCATGTTACCACAGCAAGCACATCCCAAACATGGAAAATTGCCAAGGCTCGGCTGACTCAATGTCATTTGTAAATCCCTTTTAGAACTTCCAACATTCCAACATTAGAACATGTGTCAAACTGTGCTTGATAAAGGTTTATACCGAAACGTCGCCGCAGTTGGCAGATTAAAGCTGTAAGTTTTTTCTTATCACTGACCGTTGTGGCGCTGTCCTCTTTTTTACATTATGGATTGGACTTTTTAGCTGGGCTGACCCCCTGGCAAGGACTTGCGTCCACAGGCCTAGGAAGGCTATAAGGGACATAGGGTGCGGTTTAACCTATTTTTTGGATTTGTTTACGTTGTGGGTCTTGTTTTACCTGCACCCTACCCCCTTCTCAGTATGGATATGTGTGCTAGTACGAGTGGCAGTGAGCTAGCATCTGCCTGTTTTTATTATACTGATGAAGATGCTGTTAGAATTATTGCAGATGCTGGAGTGGACAATTCGTTTCTGAACCAGCCTTCCCCTGAAATGTTGAAAAACAGATGGGAGATTGAAAGGAAGAAACTTATCTCATTGGAACTGCATGCTGGGACATTGGTGGAGTACTACAGGGCGAAGAGAATCCCGAGGGGATTAAGGCCTAATCTAAGACCCACCCTAATGCCAAATAATGCCCAATTTTGTGCTAAATTTGAGGCTATTGGTAATAAGTATGCATTTGACATCATGCTGCTTAACATAGAGTTTTTAAAGAAGGAAATTGACTCTTTGAAAGTAAAGGTGGATGAGATTAAGAGTAGTCTCGTACCTTTGGTCTCAGCTGCGGATCTTGGTTTGATTAGTTCCAGGATTGATGAAAATCTTCTGAAATATCGGACCGGGTTGGAGGACACTAAGAGGTCCAAATGGTTTAGAGACCTTGAGGACTATAATAATGGAAGGATATACGGCTGGCAATTTAGGAACTCTTTGCCTAATAAAACGAAATTGGGTTCTGGGCGGTCCAGCAATCAGCCCAGGAGGTGGAAAAGACCTCAGAAACAACCAGCCCCACAGAAGTCGTTTGGGTTCACAGGTGGGGAGTCGGATTCCACTGATGATGGTGGTGCTGTAGGTACGAGCCCTGTCGGTTTTTTAGCCAAGGAAGGGGGATCTACACCCCAAGAAGGCGCAGTGGCCACAGAGGTGGTAGGAGGCATAAGAAAAGGGAACCAAGGCCTGACAACGAGATCCAAGGGGAGGACGAAGTGAATGCTCCAGCTTCTTTGGTGGTAAATATATCTTCATTTTCTCTCTCGGATATTCAGATTAAACTTTTGTCTAAGGGGTTATCATTCTGCCCTACAAGTTGTACCAATTGGTTCGGTCTAGATAATGATTTGTTTGCTTTTTTTAGAAGGTTGAGACTGGCATTGTTTTTTTCAGGGAAGGAGGGTTCTGTGTCCTCGGTTCCACAAGTAGGCCTTTCACTCAGCAAATTAGGTCTCTACAACAAGAGTGATTTTGTTCCTCCGGAGCATGACCCGGTTGTGGAGACCTTTTCTAAATTTGTTAAGGCTGATGTAGCCAAATTGAGGAAAAGTTGTTTTAAATCTAGTAGATCTAATCTATCATATGCTGAGCGTAAGGCTATTGGAGAATTGAGGAAGAACAAATCCATCACCATCAAGCCAGCCGATAAAGGCGGGGCGTTGGTGGTGATGGATACTCCGCAATATGTTAGTGAAATAAGGTCTCAGCTTTCTGATGGTGATGTCTATGAAAAGCTACGAGTAAATCCCATTCAGGGATTCAAATCTGAATTAGAGGCAATTATTGATGAGGCCCTGAGTATGGGCATTATTGACACCAAATTGGCTGAGTTTTTGAAGGTTGATCATCCGGTGGTCCCTATACTGTATACGCTTCCTAAGATCCACAAGGATCTGCGGAGACCCCCTGGCCGACCGATTGTGTCGGGCAGGGGGTCTCTTTGCAGTAAAGTGGCAATTTTTTTGGATCGGCTGTTGAGGGAGTTTGCTGTGTCTGCCCCCTCATATGTGAGGGACACTAGTGATTTTATTAAATCCCTTGAAGGATTGCATGTGGTTAATTCCACATGGTTGGTCTCCTTTGACGTATCCTCCCTCTATACCTCCATTGAGCATGCCAGGGGACTGTATGCAGTCGGTGTGGCGCTTGCTGGCTCCGACATGGCTCCGAGCTGTACACGGTTCATCCTGGCGCTGTTGGAGTTCATCCTGGAGAGGAATTTTTTTCTCTTTGGGGATGATTATTTCCTGCAGCGCTGTGGGACAGCCATGGGGTCCAATGTGGCCCCCACTTATGCTAATATCTATATGGCTGTCCTGGAGGATGAACACGTATATGGCTCCCGTTTTTGGAGCTGTGTCAGGGGCTGGTGGCGTTACATCGACGATGTTTTCCTGGTATGGGATGGGGATAGAGTTGAGTTGGAATCCTTTCTTTTCTATCTGAATAACATCCATCCTGGTCTTGGTTTTACGATGGAATGTTCTCAGGATAGGATCCAGTTTCTGGATACCTGTGTCTACAAACTTGGTGGTTGCTTACATACTGATTTGTATGTGAAAGAAACGGATAGAAACAATCTTCTTTACTTTTCCAATGAACATCCACGCAGGATGGTTGAGTCCCTGCCTTGGAGTCAGCTGTTGAGAGTGAGGAGGATTGTTTCCTGTGAAACTTCTGTTGATGATAGACTGGAAGATATGTGCCATAAATTTCTAACAAGGGGTTATCCCAGGGGTGACCTTGTTAAATATAAACAGCGGGCCTTGGATACCAGACGCGAGGATCTTTTGGTCCCAAAGGATAGGGTAGAGACTAACAAAAGAATTCCATTTGTGAGTACATATAATGGTATGAGTTCGAAGGTCTCGGGTATCATACGTAAATATTGGTCTTTGCTGAATAAGGGTCACTCCAATGTTGTTGAGTTTCAGGCACCTCCCTTATTCTCATACAGAAGGAACAAAAATTTAAGGGATGAATTGGTCCTTTCGGATATTGGAAGTTCTAAAAGGGATTTACAAATGACATTGAGTCAGCCGAGCCTTGGCAATTTTCCATGTTTGGGATGTGCTTGCTGTGGTAACATGCTCAAGGGGGCTTCATTCTGTCACCCCTATACTGGTAAAAAATACGACATTAGGAGGCGGTATACATGCAAGAGCAGTTTTGTGGTGTATGTCTTGACCTGTCCGTGTGGTCTCTTCTATGTGGGGGAGACCACAATGGAGGTCAAGGCAAGAATCAGCAAACACAAAAGTACGATTAGGACCAAATTACTGGATCTGCCCGTACCAAGACACTTTCACGATAAGGGACATTCGGTCAATCAACTAAGGTACAGGGTGATTGATGATGTACCAGTGATGCGACGTGGGGGAGATCGTGTTGCCCTTTTAAAAAAGAGGGAATTAAGATGGATTTTTGAGCTCGACACCCTGTCACCTAGGGGGTTAAATTTGGAGTACCAACAGAGCTGTTGCCTTTAGTATCTGCTAAATATTTCTGACAGTAATCTTCTGGTATAATGTTTTTAACCATTATTGTTTTCCTATTTTTCTTTCTTCTTTCTTTATTTTCTTTATGGTATATATGGCCACTCTAGGCTGAATGTGCCTGTCCTCGCCAGATTGTAAATGCTAAGCAGCTTGAGGCTAGGCAAGTACCAGCATGGGAGACTAGCTGGGAATCCCTGGTAGAATATTGAGGGTTTGTCCCATTGAACTAGCTATTTTTATGTGTGGGGATATTAATGATGAATGATTCCCTTAATGTCAAGCATTTTTTGTTTACTGACTTTTTATTTCCTCCCCAGGAGGGCTATTTGCACATATTGGTGTGGCTATTATGATAGATCTCTTCGGTCCTTCATGTTTGTTGCACTATTAAAGGTTATCAGTTTAAGGTTTTTTTCTATATATGATGTCGATGTTTTGAAGTAGATTCCAATGGGGGAGGTACACTTGTGGGCGGTCTTTGATATATTGTCATTGAGGGTGTGTTCTGAATCAGGCCTGGGTGACATTATTTGAGCCTAATAATGTAGAGATGTTTTGCTTTTATTTTTATAGACTGTTAGTTCTGAATCTGATATATTTATATATGGCTGGGATAGTGTGCACTATGGACAAGCTGCAGCATACCTACAACTGCCACATATGGACTGCTGTCCCCATTTGCCTGCATAGGTGAACGCTATCGGAATATGATGAGTCTGCAGGATATCGCTACTTATCTGGATCGCTATGGACGCTGCCTGTGGCATATATAGTGGGTATGCTTGCTGTGAACTAACTGAACATGCGCAGGGATTCATCTTACCCCTGTGACCACACTGATGTAAACAAAGATCCCATTGGACTACTGTTATTTTGCATTGGACTACTGTTATTTTGCATTGGACTACTGTTATTCTGTTTGGGAGCTGATCGATATCCTGGATACTAATCCTGTTATGTGCAATGGAGACTTCTCCCATGTATGGACTGGATCTGTGCAGCAATTTTTTCTATCACCATGATCACATGATTTGTGGAGGAGTATCTGATTGGACTACGGCCGTTATGGCATCATCCTGGGGGGGTGGTTTGTATCTTGACTACGGGGAATGCTATAGTTCTATTGGAGGAATGTCGTTTGTTTACATCTGTTTGAGGGCGATCTTCTTTGCACTTTTGTGGGTGAGTTCGTTGAATTTTAGAGATCAGGACTAGTATGCCTTTTTCTGATGCTGTATTGTCAATGCTTATGTATTTGTACAAGTATTTTTTGTATATTTATATGTATTTTGATGTACTGATGTATTGTGTCATTGTAGTACTATACTCCTATTGGTGTTTTGTTCTAATGAGGGGTGGTGCTTGGGATATATAATGGTGGTTGGAACATGTGTCAAACTGTGCTTGATAAAGGTTTATACTGAAATGTCGCTGCAGTTGGCAGATTAAAGCTGTAAGTTTTTTCTTATCACTGACCATTGTGGCGCTGTCCTCTTTTTTACATTATGGATTGGACTTTTTAGCTGGGCTGACCCCCTGGCAAGGACTTGCGTCCACAGGCCTAGGAAGGCTATAAGGGACATAGGGTGCGGTTTAACCTATTTTTTGGATTTATTCAACAGATCCAATGACAAATAGTATATGTGATGTACATGTGAATCAATTTGTTTTGTGGGAGACGCACTCATGGTATAAAATGCCCAGAGTGCCACTTAGCAACTGGAGTGAAGTTTTAAAGTGGTTAATGCAGAGCATAAAAAGTTAGCACACTGAGCTGCTCTGTGAAATGCTGAGTATTTGGAAGTGTGTAATTACAATTAGCATGTCATCCCCCCTTCCTGGATGTGTACAGAGAGCTACATTCTCCTGTGTAGGTTTCCCAAAGAGAGATACTGGAGCGGCCCCCAGACGCAGGACGACGGGGTACTTGGATCCGGGTCTCTCGGTTCTGAGGATGTCACGGTGGCCTGACCCGGTCCGTGGTCCTGCTATGGGGCGCCCAATAAAAGGTGTAGGTGGTGGTGTAGGTCCAGTAGCGTAGCTACCAGGGGGGCAGAGGGTGCGGTCGCCCCGGGCCCCTTGCTCTGAGGGGGCCCACTCAGAGTTACTGCCACTGTTAACTATGCCGGCGTATGCAGCACGCCGATGTAGTTCTCTCCACTGTAGTGTGGGGAGACATAATCTCCCTGCACTATCACTGTCCGTTCTATAGCACACGCCCCCATTGCACCCTGTGTGTCTGCAGGAGAGACTTCACTGCACGAGAGACGTCACCACGCAGCACTTGCTTGAGGCTTCTTCTTTCCGCCGGAGAGGAGCAAAGACAAGGTGGTGCTGTGAGTATTTAGAACTTGGGCTGCTTCGTGCAGGGGGTTGTGTCTGTGTAGTGTGGAGGGGGCAGGATGCTGCTCCCCTCCTTACAAGTCCTGGATTGTATATTTTCTTGTATTTGTGGTCTTGTATCTGAGGCACAGTAGATTTTATGGCGCTAGTCTACTTGAACGTTTAAACATATCAAAAGGTGTCTCTGCCAATGCAAATCAGCTGCCATAAATCTCATTATGCCTCAGATAGAGCCACTGACATAAATAGTAACTATCATGCACTGCCCTGATAGAAGTCACCCCAGCTGCAGGACAGCACAAACAAGAATGTGTCTTTCCCTGTATATATATATACAGCAAAAAAATAAGGCAGTGCACCATTGACAAAATTAAAAAATAGTGTTTTAGTAGCCCATTGGGGCTCAGCCACATGTCGGTTCTACTGAGAACCTTTATCCAGGAGAACCAAAATTCATTGAAGATCGGTAAATGCCTGGAATGTTTGGGTTTGGCAGCTGCGTATTACCCACTGTTTGCTAGTGCTGCTTTCATATCTCTCTCTCTCTCTCTCTCTCGTAGCCGGGGAGAGGGTCCTATCATATCATAAATCCAGGGTGGCAAGCATGAAAAACCAAATATACGGTATAACTTTTTATTAAAAAAAATAATCCCCACAAAGTTGAGGATGAATATATATGATAAAGAGCCAAATAGAAGAAAATACAAACAGCCAGTAGGTGCGTATAGATGATGACATATAGACCCCTGAACATATACTCAGTCTGGCCAACTAGACCCCCCAAATGCAGAAAAGGGAATAAAAGAGAAGACCTACCAGGGGGTGCACTTACTTCTTTACATGAGTAATATTTTACCTCCCTCTCTTCTAATTCCCTCTTTCTTTCTGGTCCCCTCTTTGGGGTCTTGCCCAGACAATAGTATTTCTTTTAGGGTTACCTGGGTACATTAAGGGAGCTATTCACATACGCTGGCCTCTATATACACCCACTGGCTGTTTCTGTTTTCTTCTATTTAGCCCTTTGTTATATATATATATCAGCACTGTGCAAGATGTAGTCCACAAACAGGGACCGACAGAGACCAGAATCAAAGGCATGGGAGCTACAGTGGGGGCCATTATACAGTGTTAGAGCTAATTCGGGGGTCATTATACAGCGGATGAGCTAATGCGGGAGCCAGTATACAGCGTGAGAGCTAATGCAGGGGTCATTATACAGTATGGGAGCTAATGTGGGGCCAGTATACAGCATGATAGCTATTTTTGGGAGCAATCATACAGTGTTAGGGCTAATTCGGAGGCCATTATACAGCATGGGAGCTAATGCGGAAGCCATTATACAGTACAGTTTAAAGGCTACTGTGGGGGCCATCATACGGTATGGGGGCCTATATACAGTGTGGGTGTTACTGTGGGGTCTGTCATAAACTGGGGTTTACATAGTGTGGGAGCTACTGTGGGGGGACAAGAGACATTCTACTATGTAAAGGTCCCAATGGTGGCATTATTATGTGAGACAGTATGAGGAGCATTGCTTTTGTATCACACAGCAGGTGCAATAGTAGGGACACATGTGACAGAAGTGGCTCAGTATTGGGTTGAGTACTTTGTGCAGGTTGGAGATAGATGGGTACTGGGCTGGAAATGTGTGAGAAGTCAAATGTGTCTTTGTTGTAATCTCTGCAGAGGAGTCCTGGCTGGAAGAAGTTGGCATGTCGGTCTGAGTAAGGTGTAAAAGTGAACAATTGTCAAAAAGAACGTCACCTGTAAGTTATTGTCTGTATTGTAAACTCTTGTATATTCTGCAACACTGGTATCTGCAATTATGAGATCATCATATGACGGTATTATCAGTATTGTTTTTTGTGTAGAGATTTTTTTCAGTTACAGCACTGTAATGTGCTGAGGTTCTCCTATACCCACGAATAGAGTGCGCCACCTCAGTTGCAATCAGGGCTATTGGTTAGGGGCCCACTCAGATTTTTCGCCCCCCCTGAGCTGAACCCCTAGCTACGCCTCTGTGTAGGTCGCAGTAAATAACGAGGACACAGGGTTGCAGTCTCTTTACCACTTTACTGAAGGCTTCGGCATCCGCAATCCAGAGCACTGCTAACAGGGCTGGCAGAGACCGGCCGGTCCGAAGGCACATCCAGAGTTCCCTTTGCAGGTGGAAATCAGTGCCTACCTACTAGCGCCTGGGTGTTGTAGTACTTCCCTGCTGAGCACCACGGGATAGTCCTCACAACTGTCGTGTATGTTTCTGTTCTTTCTCTCCGTCCCCCAGATGATATGGATAGGACGCACCCGTATGACGGGGTAGGCCTGGAGTTATTTTATAGGGACCCTAGAGACGCCCCTCTCCCACAATTGCCTCCGTTGTCTTCATTAGGTGATTAAGGTAAGGCAGCCAACCTAAAATTAACTGCCCTGCCGTTGGTTTGAAGTAATGCGTAGAGCTCAATATTTCCTCGGCGTTCCGGCCACCGGCTATGCGCCTCTGTAGGATGTTGCCGATCTCGGGGCATGACTCCTACTGGTTCTATCGCCTTTGTGCTGTGATCTCGTTTCTCACTTCTCCACAATATACTTCGCTTCGTGTCCTTTCTTAAGATGCCGCCTGTTGTGAATTCTGTTGTGGGTTCTGCTCTTGGGCTCCCTCCGGTGGTTATAAGTGGTAGTGCTGCTGTTTGTCCTTCACAGCAGTCATCAGGTGCTTCCACTTTGGACGGGGCTATTTAGTCTGCCTTCACCCTTTAATGAGTGCCAGTTGTCCATTGTTTTTCTGGAGGATTCACATCACTGCTTGGTTTCTCCTGCTGGATTGTCCCAATCATCAAAGATAAGTCCTGGCTTTGTTTTTGCAGTCCACATGCGGTGGACTTTATAGTTCAGTGAATTGCTATGTTTTTTCTTGTCCAGCTTTGTCTGTGTAAGGATTTATTCAGCCAAGCTGGAAGCTCTGGAGTCGCAGAGTTACCCTCCATGCCTGTAGTTAGGTGTGGAGATTTTTGTATTCTCTGTGGTGGATTTTTGTAGTATTTTAATACTGACCGCACAGTACTCTGTCCTGTCTTTTCTTTCTAGGTAGCGTGGCCTCCTTTGCTAAATTCTGTTTTCAGTCTGCGTTTGTAATTTCCCTCTCCTCTCACAGTCAATATTTGTGGGGGGCTGTCTTTCCTTTGGGGATTTTCTCTGAGGCAAGATAGTTTTCCTGTTTCTTTCTTTAGGGGTAATTAGTCCTCCGGCTGTGACGAGGTGTCGAGGGAGTGACAGGAACATCCCACGGCTACTTATAGTTGCGGTGTTAAGTTCAGGGTCTACGGTCAGTATAGAGGCCACCTACTCCAGAGCTCGTCCATGCTGCTCCTAGGCCACCAGATCATAACAGCCGCCGCAATGAAGTGCAGGCGCAGCTCTGTAACGATCTGTCCTTTCTCTAGGCCTCTGTCAGGATCCCACCCCTGACAGGGACCCCCCTGGATCTTCCCAAGCAATGCTCTTCTCTCACTAGATGTTACCTGGGCAAAACCCAGTCAGCTCTCCCTAACTTCCTATCCAACCCCCAGTTTTACCAGAGTGTGAGGAGTGGCCTAATACATAGAACCCTTTGCTCCCCCTGGTGGCCGGAGTGTGAAATGTAGTGTATGACTGTGATACCTGGTCAGGTGAACTCCTTTAGTGCCATCAGACGTACCATCACTCCCCTTAGTGGCGGAGCGACAGTACTGCAACGACCAGGACTCTGGGGCGCTGCACTACAAACACGAGAAGCCAAGCAAATTTAGTAGAAGACAGCCAAGCAGAAGATGTCTGCAAGGTAGAAAGCTAGGAAATAAGTAGTGAGTGACACTTGACAAAGGATTTGCGAAACCATGAACTTATTAGGGCTTAAAAGAAGCATGTAAGAAATTTCAGTCTGCTCTGCAGTAGTTGTTGTCTTTCCCAGGTGGAAGAGATTAACCCAAGTGAATGAGAGGGGCACTATTACAGAACCTTTAAGGACAAGGATTGCCACCAGTGAAGCTAGAGAGACTTATGTCTCTGAGTGGTGAATGAAGAGCGTGTACACTGATAGCACAAAGTTTGCAACTGCTGAGGGGAGCACAGCTTTTTTTCTGACTGTATTGCTTGCCACAAAAGTAGTGTTGGAATGCTAAGTTTCAGTGTGAAGAGAAGTTCCATAACAGACATCCTGAGTTATATGTCTGTGCATGAGTAACTGTGACACTGCTGCCAAGAGATATGACCATGAGAAGGGGATGTGACCAGCAATGTGTATATGTGCTGTTCTGCATTGTGAAGAAAAGCATTTCTAAGTGAAGGATGAGCTGCTGAGGTGTTTGTCAGCAGACTATCAATAAGCATAAGCAAAGTGTCACCAGTGTTAGATCATTATTGTATACTAACCATCTAACTCGATTCAAGCCTGTTGCCTTTTAATGAAATTTTCTAACCATCAATCATTTTGTCTTCCAGTGAGAAAAAACATTTGAACTGTTGCTGGAACCATCTGTATTTCTTTTGCCATCCCAAAGTTCGGAAACCACCATGTCCACGCCCCCTGAGGAAGCGACATAATTTTTACGCGAAACGCGCGTTGGGGATCCTGACGCAGGTTGGAGTCAGACGTTAGACCTTATCATGGGTAAATGAAGTTGTCCTTTCTGTGTACTAATGAGGCATTAGCTGTTTGCAGCATATGGTGTGGATATTGCGTTACAAACAGGAGGGATTGCAACCGCAACTGGTGATTCACCCTTTGTTATCCACAGCATGTGGTGTGAGTACGGTTATATGAGTGGGAGGGGATGTGCTTGTAATTGGTGATGTATCTATTATTATGATCAAATTGGCACCTAGCATAAAAGCACTGTAATGATCCCTTATTACTCATTTTGTACTCTTAGTCTGGTATACTCCACCCTGTGTCACATTTAACACTTTAGAGTGACTCACTTAATTTTGTATTAAAGACCTATGTATTGATTTATAACAAATTTATGGCATTAAATAAAAATAATTATTAAATTTAAATTATTTGTTCTGGTATATCACTTACTCATTGTCCTCCTGATAAATGACATGTCCATAAAGGGTCTATATATCCATACTACTTAAGTACTTTGTACATGGGACGATGGTGAATCACATCTTTTGTGTAGACTTTAAAATTATAATTTGTCAGCAATACATTGCTCCATGTGAATAGGGATGTATGACGACAATCATGAAACCGTACCCTTATGAAATAGGCCTATTGCTCATCTTTATACAGTGCTAAGGAATATGATGCTGTTTTATACTATAAATTAAAACAATAAATTAATTATACTTTCATAGCCTACAGTAAGGATGGATCATTAAAGTGGGTTGTTTGGCCTGAAACTAAAGCCTGCAGTCACTCTATTTGACTGCAGACTTGTGAATTTTCACATCTCACACACTGCATGCTGTGAAGATTCTTCTGTGGTGGCGCTATGAGAGGAGGGGATGTGACTGCAAGTATGTGATTTGCATACATGTGGTCCATGGACTCTGGCAAGGGGAGCATTTTCATCAGGACATTAAAACAATGGAAGAACGGTATCAAGGCCGGTGGGACTCACATATGATGGCTGACTATTGCTGGAGCTTGATGAGAGACAACCCAGAAGCTGTACATCACAGATCTGCCAAGAAAAGAAAGTTCAAATAACTGCCATTTGTCATTCATCTGTGTGCCATATATGTGTTTTTATATTTTGTAGTTTAATTCTGTAAGTATATTTGATTTGCTGTACATAGACTTTGTAATCTTTGTTATTCCTTGATTAAAAGTATACAAAATGTAGTACCGAAAATCATGTGTTTTTATTATAAAACATTAGGAGTAATTTTCAGCAAAAATTGAAAATATCTTGAAATCCTGATGTGATAGCCAAAAACGGAGTTCATATTCGTAATCAGCAGCCAAAGTTGCCTAAAAATATGTTTTAAAACCTTTTGCCAGAAAAATTGCGCTGACCAGTGTAATTTTTGTTTTGAGTCTGAGAGGCACTAGCACTTTAACTTTAATTGTTGGATTTTCAAATTACTCCATAATCATGTTACTGAAATCTTGAAATTGGTGTAAAAAAATCTTTATCTTCTACCTTGCTGCTACTTTGTATTTTTGTTAGCATTTATGCCTTTATTCCAGTATCCATTCCTGAAATTTTAAAGTGTTCTTATCTAATAACTAATAAATATTAACTTTTAAAATTGAACCCTTTGGTCACTTCAAATATGTGTTCCTGTTTAAATATTAGGGACAACTTCGTTGTTGTATTTAATGGTTGACCATGCGGTTTATTCTCTACACGTTTCGAAGTTGGACCAACCTGTTCATCAGAAGAACCCTATTTAGATTGTGAGCCCCATTGGGGACAGCGATGATAATGTGTGCAAACTGTAAAGCGCTGCGGAATATGCTAGCGCTATATAAAAATAAAGATTATTATTATTAGGCTATGTTCACACGTTGCGTATTCTGCTGCGGAATTTTCCGCAGCGGATTTGTTAAATCCGCAGTGCCAAAAGTACTGCGGATTTTATCACGGTTTTTTTTGCGGTTTCCACTGCGGTTTTAGACACCTGCGGGTTTCTATAATGGGGCAGGTGTAAAACCGCTGCGGATTCCGCACAAAGAATTGACATGCTGCGGAAAATAAACCGCTGCGTTTCCGCATGTTATTGTCCGCAGCATGTGCACTGCAGTTTTTGTTTTCCATAGGTTAACATTGCACTGTACACTGCATGGAAAACTGCTGCGGATCCGCAGCGTCAAAACCGCTGCGGATCCACAGCAAAAACCGCAACGTGTGAACATAGCCTTAGTGTTAAAATACCAAATATGTGTATTTTTTATCGCGGCATTCAAAAAAGTGCAATCTATCAAAATATAAAATAAATTGATATCATTGGTAATCTATGTAACGAGAGGAAAAATCTAATGTCTGGAATTAGTTTTTTTTTTTGGCAACCACAACATTGCAATAAATTGCCATTAAAGCATCATATTTATCATATGATTAGTTATCCAGATTTTTGTCATGTCGCTGCATTGTTACTGTTTTACTCCTAAAAATATAAATTATAATTTTTATTATTTTATTAGTATTTTGTAAATCCCCTTTTGGCTTTCAACACGGCCTGAAATAAATAAAAAATATCACATATTTGGTATCACTGGGTTCTTAAATGTCCAATCTAGCAAAGTATAAAATAAATTATAATTGGATCGATAAATGGAGCAATGAGAGAAAAAAAATCAAGAAAGTCAGAATTACTGCAACATTGCAATAAGAAGGTGATGAAAACATTGTATCTACACCAAAATGGAATCAGTAAAAACATCAACTCAGGGTGCAAAAAATAAGACCTCACACATCCCTATATCAAAAAAGTTATAGCATTATGGGTCTCGGAAAATGACGACATAAGCGAAAATTGTTTTTGAAAAGTTCTGATTTCTTTTTCACCACTTAAAGAAAAAAAACTATACATGTTTGGTATCTGCATACTCGTACTGACTTGGAGAATCATAAATCAGTTTTACTGTATATTGAACATAGTAAATAAAAAACACAGTTGTGATATTGCACTTTTTTGCAATTTCAACTCACTTGGACTTTTTCCCCCTTTCCAGTGCATCACATGATACATTGGATGGCATCATTCAAAAGTAAAACAAGCCCTTATACAGCTATGTGGATGGAAAAATAAAAGAAAAAGAGTTAGGGCTTTAGGAAGAAGGGGAAGAAAAAATGAAAATGAATAAATGGCAAATACCGTATATACTCGAGTATAAGCCGAGATTTTCAGCCCAAATTTTTGGGCTGAAAGTGCCCCCTCGGCTTATACTCGAGTCACGGTCGGCGGTGGGGTCGGCGGGTGAGGGGGAGAGGGCGCTGAGGCATACTTACCTAGTCCCGGCGATCCTGTCACTCCCCCTGCCCGTCCCACGGTCTCCGGGTGCAGCAGCCTCTTCCCCTGAGCGGTCACGTGGGACCGCTCATTAGAGAAATGAATAGGCTGCTCCACCTCCCATAGGGGCGGAGCCGCCTAGTCATTTCTCTAATGAAGCGGTGCCGGTGACCGCTGACAGAGGAAGAGGCTGCGGCACCGAAGACAGGCAGGGGGAAGGAGCGGGATGCCGGGAGCAGGTAAGTATGACATATTCACCTGTCCTCGTTCCTGTTCCACACGCCGGGCGCTGTCTCCATCTTCCCGGCGTCTCTCTCTCTCCGCACTGACTGTGCAGGTCAGAGGGCGCGATGACGCATATAGTGTGCGCGCCGCCCTCTGCCTGATCAGTCAGTGCAGGGAGACGCCGGGAAGATGGCGCCGAGGAGCTGCAAGAGAGGTGAGTATGTGTTTTATTATTTTTATTGCAGCAGCAGCAGCAGCACAGCTATGGGGCAATAATGGACGGTGCAGAGCACTATATGGCACAGCTATGGGGCAGTAATGGTGCAGAGCACTATATGGCACAGCTATGGGGCAGTAATGGTGCAGAGCACTATATGGCACAGCTATGGGGCAGTAATGGTGCAGAGCACTATATGGCACAGCTATGGGGCAATAATGGTGCAGAGCACTATATGGCAGAGCTATGGGGCAATAATGGTGCAGAGCACTATATGGCACAGCTATGGGGCAATAATGGTGCAGAGCACTATATGGCACAGCTATGGGGCAATAATGAACAGTGCAGAGCACTATATGGCACAGCTATGGGGCAATAATGGACGGTGCAGAGCACTGTATGGCACAGCTATGGGGCAATAATGGTGCAGAGCACTATGGCACAGCTATGGGGCAATAATGGTGCAGAGCACTATATGGCACAGCTATGGGGCAGTAATGGTGCAGAGCACTGTATGGCACAGCTATGGGGCAATAATGGTGCAGAGCACTATATGACACAGCTATGGGGCAATAATGGTGCAGAGCACTATATGGCACAGCTATGGGGCAATAATGGACGGTGCAGAGCACTGTATGGCACAGCTATGGGGCAATAATGGTGCAGAGCACTATGGCACAGCTATGGGGGAATAATGGTGCAGAGCACTATATGGCACAGCTATGGGGCAGTAATGGTGCAGAGCACTGTATGGCACAGCTATGGGGCAATAATGGTGCAGAGCACTATATGACACAGCTATGGGGCAATAATGGTGCAGAGCACTGTATGGCACAGCTATGGGGCAATAATGGACGGTGCAGAGCACTATATGGCACAGCTATGGGGCAATAATGGTGCAGAGCACTGTATGGCACAGCTATGGGGCAATAATGGTGCAGAGCACTATATGGCACAGCTATGGGGCAATAATGAACGGTGCAGAGCACTATATGGCACAGCTATGGGGCAATAATGGTGCAGAGCACTATATGGCACAGCTATGGGGCCATAATGAACAGTATGGAGCATCTATTTTTATTTTTGAAATTCACCGTTAGCTGCTGCATTTTCCACCCTAGGCTTATACTCGAGTCAATAAGTTTTCCCAGTTTTTTGTGGCAAAATTAGGGGGGTCGGCTTATACTCGGGTCGGCTTATACTCGAGTATATACGGTAGTTTGTTGTGAATTTGGATTCTGGGCTCCCCCGGTGGCCGTTTGTGGAATTGGACTTGTCATCCTCTTTCCTGTTTCACCTGGTTCCATCAGTAGTGGGTGTCGCTATTTAAGCTCATTTCTCTGGTGGTTTCTTGCCGGTCAACAATGTTATCTGATGCCTCTCAGTGCTTGTTCCTGCTTCTAGACAACTACTAGATAAGTTGGACTTTTGTCCATGTTTCGTTTTGCCTATTTGTTCCAGTTCACAGCTGAAGTTTTGTTACTGTGTCTGGAAAGCTCTCGTTGATCAGGGATTGCTACTCTGGCGTTATGAGTTAATGCCAGAGTTTAAGGTAATCTCTGGATGGTGTTTTGTTAGTGTTTTTCTGCTGACCATGAAAGTATACTATCTGTCTTCTGCTATCTAGTAAGCGGACCTCAAATTTGCTAAGACTATTTTCCTGCTGCGTTTGTTGTTTCATCTGAACTCACCGTCATTATATGTGGGGGGCTACTGTCTTCTTTGGAATATTTCTCTAGAGGTGAGCCAGGTCTTATATTTCCCTCTGCTAGCTATTTAGGTCTTAGGCCAGAGCTGGGCATCTAGCGATAAATAGGAAATGCTACCTGGCTATTTCTAGTTGCGCGGCAGGCTTAGTTCATGGTCAGTATAGTTCCATCTTCCGAGAGCTTGTCCTTCTATAGGCTTGCTATGATCTCTGCTTGCAGAGATCATGACAGTTTGACCGGCCAATAAAGTGTTAAAGACCCAGGTTGAGAAAGGAGAGTTATAAGAAGTCTGCTGGAATTTTTTTTTTTTTTTTTTTTTTTTTTTCCCTCCAGTCTGCCTTGCTGCAGTCTTTTTTCTCTCTCTCCTCCTAATCTCTGTATGGCTCTGTGTGCACCTGACAATAATGGATCTCCAGAGTGTAACTGCGGGTTTGAATAATCTCATCACGAAAGTACAAAATTTACAAGATTTTGTGGTACATGCTCCGGTATCTGAGCCGAGAATTCCTTTGCCGGAGTTCTTTACAGGGAATAGAGCTAGCTTCCAGAATTTCCGAAATAATTGTAAGCTTTATTTGTCCCTGAAGTCTCGTTCAGCTGGAGACCCTGCTCAGCAGGTTAGGATTGTGATTTCCTTGCTCAGGGGTGACCCTCAAGATTGGGCCTTCTCATTGCCAGCAGGGGATCCTGCGTTACGCGATGTGGATGCGTTTTTTCTGGCCTTGGGCTTGCTTTATGAGGAACCTCATTTGGAACTTCAGGCAGAAAAAACTTTGATGGCACTATCTCAGGGGCAAGACGAAGCTGAAGTTTTCTGCCAAAAATTCCGTAAATGGTCTGTGCTTACTCAGTGGAATGAGTGCGCCTTGGCGGCAACTTTCAGAGAGGGTCTCTCTGATGCCGTTAAGGATGTTATGGTGGGGTTCCCTGTGCCTGCAGGTCTGAATGAGTCCATGACAATGGCTATTCAGATTGATAGGCGTCTGCGGGAGCGCAAACCGGTGCACCATCTGGCGGTGTCTATGGAAAAGACGCCAGAAAGTATGCAGTGTGATAGAATTCTGTCCAGGAGCGAGCGACAGAATTTTAGACGGAAGAATGGATTGTGTTTCTATTGTGGGGATTCTACTCATGTTATATCAGCATGCTCTAGGCGTACAAAGAAGCTTGATAAGTCTGTTTCCATTGGCACCATTCAGTCTAAGTTTATTTTGTCTGTAACCCTGATTTGCTCTTTGTCATCCATTGCCACGGACGCCTATGTTGACTCTGGCGCCGCTCTGAGTCTTATGGATTGGTCCTTTGCCAATCGTTGTGGTTTTGATTTAGAGCCTTTGGAGACTCTTATTCCTCTGAAGGGGATTGACTCCACCCCATTGGCTAATAATAAACCACAATACTGGACACAAGTAACCATGCGTATCAATCCGGATCACCAGGAGATTATTCGTTTCCTGGTGCTGTATAATTTACATGACGATTTGGTACTGGGATTGCCATGGTTGCAGTCTCACAACCCAGTCTTGGACTGGAGAGCAATGTCTGTGTTGAGCTGGGGATGTAAGGGTATTCATGGGGACTTACCTTTGGTTTCTATTTCGTCGTCCATTCCCTCTGAAGTCCCTGAGTTCCTCTCTGATTATCAAGACGTCTTTGACGAACCCAAGCTTGGGTCGTTACCTCCGCACCGTGAGTGCGATTGTGCCATAGATTTGATACCGGGTTGTAAATATCCAAAGGGTCGTTTGTTTAATCTGTCTGTGCCGGAACATGCTGCTATGCGGGAATATATAAAGGAGTCTTTGGAAAAGGGACATATTCGTCCATCTTCTTCTCCCTTGGGAGCTGGGTTTTTCTTTGTCTCAAAAAAAGACGGCTCTTTGAGACCATGTATTGATTATCGGCTTTTGAATAAGATCACTGTTAAGTATCAATACCCATTGCCATTGCTTACTGATTTGTTTGCTCGTATAGAGGGTGCTAAGTGGTTCTCTAAAATTGATCTTCGTGGGGCGTATAATTTGGTGCGGATCAGGCAGGGGGATGAGTGGAAGACCGCATTTAATACGCCCGAGGGCCACTTTGAGTATTTGGTCATGCCTTTTGGTCTTTCTAATGCCCCTTCAGTTTTCCAGTCTTTTATGCATGATATTTTCCGCGATTTTCTGGATAAATTTATGATAATATATCTGGATGATATTCTGATTTTTTCTGATGACTGGGACTCTCATGTCCAGCAGGTCAGGAGAGTTTTTCAGGTTCTGCGGTCTAATTCTTTATGTGTGAAGGGGTCTAAGTGCGTTTTTGGGGTCCAGAAAATTTCCTTTTTGGGGTATATTTTTTCTCCCTCTTCCATTGAGATGGATCCCGTCAAGGTGCAAGCTATTTGTGACTGGACTCAGCCCTCCTCTCTTAAGGGTCTTCAGAGATTTTTGGGCTTTGCCAACTTTTACCGCCGATTTATTGCTGGTTTTTCGGATGTCGTTAAACCACTGACTGATTTGACCAGACAAGGCGCTGATGTTGCTAATTGGTCCTCTCATGCTGTAGAGGCCTTTCAGGAGCTTAAGCGCCGTTTTGCCTCTGCCCCTGTGTTGCGTCAGCCTGATGTGAATCTGCCTTTTCAGGTTGAGGTTGACGCTTCGGAGATCGGAGCTGGGGCAGTGTTGTCGCAGAAAGGTTCCGACTGCTCCGTCATTAGGCCTTGTGCCTTCTTTTCTCGCAAATTTTCGCCCGCAGAGCGGAATTATGATGTTGGGAATCGGGAGCTTTTGGCCATGAAGTGGGCGTTTGAGGAGTGGCGCCATTGGCTCGAGGGGGCTAGGCATCAGGTGGTGGTATTGACTGACCACAAAAATTTGATTTATCTTGAGACTGCCAGACGCCTGAATCCTAGACAGGCGCGCTGGTCTTTATTTTTTTCTCGCTTTAATTTTGTGGTGTCATACCTACCGGGTTCTAAGAATGTTAAGGCAGATGCCCTTTCTAGGAGTTTTGACCCGGACTCTCCTGGTAATTCTGAACCCACAGGTATCCTTAGGGAGGGAGTAATTTTGTCGGCCGTTTCTCCTGATCTGCGGCGGTCCTTGCAAGAGTTTCAGGCGGATAGACCGGATCGTTGTCCGCCTGATAGACTGTTTGTTCCGGATGATTGGACCAGCAGAGTTATCTCTGAGGTACATTCTTCTGCATTGGCAGGTCATCCCGGAATTTTTGGTACCAGGGATTTGGTGGCAAGATCCTTCTGGTGGCCTTCCCTGTCACGAGATGTGCGAGTCTTTGTGCAGTCATGTGACGTTTGTGCTCGGGCCAAGTCTTGTAGTTCTCGGGCTAGCGGACTGCTGTTGCCCTTGCCTATTCCTAAGAGGCCTTGGACACACATCTCGATGGATTTTATTTCAGATCTGCCTGTTTCCCAGAAGATGTCTGTCATCTGGGTGGTCTGTGACCGTTTCTCTAAAATGGTCCATTTGGTTCCTCTGCCCAAGTTGCCTTCTTCTTCTGAGTTGGTTCCTCTGTTTTTTCAGAATGTTGTCCGATTGCACGGTATTCCTGAGAATATTGTTTCTGACAGAGGTACCCAATTTGTGTCTAGATTTTGGCGGGCATTCTGTGCTAGGATGGGCATAGATTTGTCTTTTTCATCTGCTTTTCTCCCTCAGACTAATGGCCAGACCGAGCGGACTAATCAGACCCTGGAGACATATCTGAGGTGTTTTGTCTCTGCTGACCAGGATGATTGGGTTGCTTTTTTGCCATTGGCAGAGTTCGCCCTCAATAATCGGGCCAGCTCTTCCACCTTGGTGTCCCCGTTTTTCTGTAATTCGGGGTTTCACCCTCGATTTTCCTCCGGTCAGGTGGAATCCTCGGATTGTCCTGGAGTGGATGCGGTGGTGGAGAGATTGCATCACATCTGGGGGCAGGTTATGGACAATTTGAAGTTGTCCCAGGAGAAGACTCAGCGTTTTGCCAACCGTCATCGTCGTGTTGGTTCTCGGCTTTGTGTTGGAGATTTGGTGTGGTTGTCTTCTCGTTTTGTCCCTATGAGGGTCTCTTCTCCTAAGTTTAAACCTCGGTTCATCGGCCCTTATAAAATATTGGAGATTCTTAATCCTGTTTCTTTCCGTTTGGACCTCCCTGCGTCCTTTTCCATTCATAACGTTTTTCATCGGTCGTTATTGCGCAGGTATGAGGTACCTGTTGTACCTTCAGTTGAGCCTCCTGCTCCGGTGTTGGTTGAGGGTGAGTTGGAGTACGTTGTGGAGAAAATTTTGGACTCTCGTGTTTCCAGACGGAGACTCCAGTATCTGGTCAACTGGAAGGGTTACGGCCAGGAGGATAATTCTTGGGTCAATGCATCTGATGTTCATGCTTCTGATCTTGTTCGTGCCTTCCATAGGGCTCATCCTGGTCGCCCTGGTGGATCTGGTGAGGGTTCGGTGCCCCCTCCTTGAGGGGGGGGTACTGTTGTGAATTTGGATTCTGGGCTCCCCCGGTGGCCGTTTGTGGAATTGGACTTGTCATCCTCTTTCCTGTTTCACCTGGTTCCATCAGTAGTGGGTGTCGCTATTTAAGCTCATTTCTCTGGTGGTTTCTTGCCGGTCAACAATGTTATCTGATGCCTCTCAGTGCTTGTTCCTGCTTCTAGACAACTACTAGATAAGTTGGACTTTTGTCCATGTTTCGTTTTGCCTATTTGTTCCAGTTCACAGCTGAAGTTTTGTTACTGTGTCTGGAAAGCTCTCGTTGATCAGGGATTGCTACTCTGGCGTTATGAGTTAATGCCAGAGTTTAAGGTAATCTCTGGATGGTGTTTTGTTAGTGTTTTTCTGCTGACCATGAAAGTATACTATCTGTCTTCTGCTATCTAGTAAGCGGACCTCAAATTTGCTAAGACTATTTTCCTGCTGCGTTTGTTGTTTCATCTGAACTCACCGTCATTATATGTGGGGGGCTACTGTCTTCTTTGGAATATTTCTCTAGAGGTGAGCCAGGTCTTATATTTCCCTCTGCTAGCTATTTAGGTCTTAGGCCAGAGCTGGGCATCTAGCGATAAATAGGAAATGCTACCTGGCTATTTCTAGTTGCGCGGCAGGCTTAGTTCATGGTCAGTATAGTTCCATCTTCCGAGAGCTTGTCCTTCTATAGGCTTGCTATGATCTCTGCTTGCAGAGATCATGACAGTAGTTGGAGCGTGAAGGGGTTAATGAGCATATTGCACTTTTTTACCTGTGAAAATTACTAAACTTTTGACGGCGGCTCCAATGCAATGTGAACCTTGCAAACTCAAATTTCTACTCATTGGTTGCTATTTTTCATCACACCCTATATCTTTTTTTTCAGCCATTTTGTTGTATTTTATGTAAAATATACATATCCAATATCATCTATTAAATTAAATGTGTTCATAAGTGCAGCTGTTTATTCTTTTCCCCTGGAGAATAATACACGCAAATACTCCTGTTGGATCCTGTACTGTTTGGATTGGACTTTAGGCAATATTTGTTCCTGCCAACATTATCGTACAATTATGATGTTACCATGTTCAAATTATGTGTTATTTAACAAGTTTATTTCTCGGTGTTCTTGATCTAGACAAGACTTGTGCAATATGATATATCTTGTAGAGAGCAGTACGTGCCTGCCCTTACATACGAGAGTACTTACCCACATCATCGGGTTATTTCACAACTATAAATTATATTATTAACATACAGTATATAAAAACTAAACAGATAATATGTGATATCATGTTACATTATGACAACTTCGGCAGTGTTTTTCCAGAAGTGTCTTTTGCGACATCTTTTGCAGAGGCTTCACCAACAGCGGCTTTTTAATATATACTGTATATATAAAAAGTGGTTTCTTTCAAGTGGAAGCTGCTAGAAGAATGGTGCCGCCATTTCTTTTAGCCACTTTGCGGCTTTCGAAGTCTGAAGTGGTTGAAAGAAGTTACAAAATAATGGAACATATGCACAGCAATTCGTTTTGACACTGTTGTGCACTATATTCTTTCTTTGTAGCATTTTTTGCACTTTTTCAGGCAGGTTCTGGTCAAAATCCGCCTGATAAAGACTATATGCACATGCCTCAAATGTTATTTCGCTTTTCTTTTTACAGTACTGTAAAAGTAATGTAGCATAGTTTACTTCAAATATGGAATCAGATTCCTATTTTTGTATATGTTTAAAAAAGGCCACAATTCCAAAAAAAGTTCAGCCTCAATCAATTGTACAATATTTAATTCTATCTTGATATCATTTGTAATGAGATAAGCATCTAGTCCTTTTATAAATGCCAAAACACCAAGGAGCAAAAAGGTATCAATGTTTTGATTGAACTTTTGACTTTCAAGTTCCATATCTCACCATCCACTACAGCTTCCAACTTGACACTACCATCATTTTATAGACAATCATGTTAGCAATCTCACACATATATTTGACTTGCAACTATGAAGCATATGATTAGTTATGCAGATTCTTGTCATGTCTGCATTGTTACTGTTTTGCTCCTAAAAATCTAAATAGTAATTTTTATTATTTTGTTAGTATTTTGTCTGGGGACTGTGGTGGCCATTCCAGCACATCTACATCATTGTAATTGTACCATTTCTTTGTCAATCCGGAGGTGTCAGAATTTTAATGGTTAGACGCCAGCACTGAATCCAAACAAACAAACTCCTCTCTGGAGGTGCCGGAGTTCTAACGGCTTACCGCCGACCCTGAGCACATGCTAACAAAAACCACACTGTTATGCAGCGCCCCAGAGTCCTGGTCGTTGCAGTAATGTGGCTCCGCCGCTAAGGGGGGCTATGGTACGTCTGATGGCACTGAAGGAGTTCATCTGACCAGGTATCACATACACCAATACATTTCACAGTCGGGCCTCCAGGGGGAGCTAAGGGTGCTATTTATTAGGCCACTCCTCACCGTGTGGGTAAACTGGGGGTCAGGCAGGAAGTTAGTGAGAGAGCTGACTGGGTTGGAACCAGGCAACACCTTGTGGCAGAGGGTGTTGTGGGGGAAGATTCGGTAGGGTCCCTGTCAGGTTTGGGACCCTGACAGAGGCCTGGCAAACAGAGAGAACGTCACGGGACCGTGCCTGCTCAGCATAGCGGCGGTGCCCTAAGAAAGGATCAGAAGCGAGATATATTGTGCTGAGTGAGAAACGAGATCAAAGCAAGAAGGGGAATACCAGTAGGAGTCGTGCTGTAAGACCGAGGCAACATCCTACTGAGGCGCACAGCCGGCGGCCGGAACGCCGAGGAAGTATTTCTATATCTAGCTCCAAGCAATACTTCAAACCAACGGCAGGACAGTCAGTCATAGGCGGGCTGTCTCACATATATCACCTATGAAGACATGGGGGGCACACTAGGAGAGGGGCGACTCTAGAGTCCCGGAAGAGCTCCGAGCCTACTCGTCACACGGGTGCCGTCCCAACCATAACACCGGGAGGGACGGAGGAGAAGAACATCATCCGAACGAGTTGTGAGGGAACACGAGAAACAGACACAACAGTTGTGGGGACTATCCCGTAAGCACAGCAGGGGAGGACCACAACACATAGCGCTAGCAGGAAGGCACAGATTTCCACCTGCAAAGAGAGCTCTGGAGGTGCCATTGGACCGGCCGGACTTGCGCAGCCTGGTGAACCTTATTCCGGACTGAGGACCCAGAGACCTTCAGTAAAGAGGTAAAGAGACTGCAACCTGGTGTCCTCGTTATTTACTACACCGCACTACCACCACCATCCCCATCTATTACTGTGCGCCCCTCAGCAGGGTCACGGACCGGGCCTAGCCACTGTGACAACCCCAGAGCAGAGACTCAGAGGCCCGGTACCGGGTACCCCTCGGCCCTGCGGCAGTGGGGGCGCTACAACTTGGCGTCACGAACAGGATCTACTTAAGCCTGAAGAATCAGGTCATGTGTGCCTTGGAACTGTGAGTTATCGTGCTTGGACTGTGCTTTATTACAAGGACTGTGTGTTGCCACTTGCCGCCAGAAGTTCCCGCCAAAACCGCCGCCATTACAGCGCTAAGGAGAGCGCAGGAGAAGAAGAAGGGCGTGGAAGTGGGCGTGAACAAGCTGAAGAGCGCGAAAGGCAATGGCCGCCCAGTCTAAATATCTCGGCCCCTTAAGGACGTGTCCGTCAGCAGCCGAGATCCGCCTCCTGATCCTCAATGGTGGGCAGAGACAGAGAAAACGAAACCGCCCACGAAGGAGAGAGCAGGAAAAGGACCAGGAAGAAGGAGCGAGCGACATGGAGGACGCCATGGCGAGCCGCCCGGAGCCGGAGCATGGGGTCGGAGCAGAGGACTCCCCCAGCCACCCGGAGGGGCACCGCAACCAGGCCTCCACTGCTGATGCTGAATTCCTGCAGGCCGGAGTGGACGAGCTCAGCGACCGACCCCGGCGACGCAGCTGAGCACTGAGGCCGGGTGGAAGAAGGCCATCATCAGGAGCCTCACCAGACATCTGTCGGCAGCCTCATCTGATCCGGAGCAGGAAAGAAGTCCCAGCGCTCCGAAGCTGGAAAGCAAGGCCCTGCCGGAAAGGGGTATGCTGCGAGCAGAGATGACAACGTCGCAGCACAAGGCCCCGCAACCAGCGTTCCAGACCCCAGCGGAGACGGAGCAGATCGGCACCGGAGGGACCGCATCTGAAGCAGGTATGAAGGACGACCCTGCCCTGACAACCGACACCACTCCAGTGACTGCTAGTGCTGCAACTGCTGACTCCATTCCAGTGACTGATCTTGCAGCAGCCGCTACCTCTGCTGCAGCAAATGCCCCTACTCAAGCTGCGCAGACCTCCATCGCTGCGCCCGATTTAACAGTACATGCAAGATGGATTAACGGCGTTTGTCCAGCACTGGGTGTAACCCTGGACCTCACTCTTCCCAGGCCAGGAAGGGTTAAGTGCCAGGTGCAACCCTGGAAGCCGTTCAACTAAACCTCGGAAACCTGAAACTGTACATAGTTAACTGTTTGTTTCCCTGCTTTTTGCTACTAATACCCGACCTGGGTTATTCTTAAAGGGATCCCTTAGTTTACCCGGGATCCCTATTGCTTTTATTTTTGTTTTTATTTTCCTTTGCTCCTTGTTTACCCAAGTTTACAAAGAACTGCTGGATCATGAACAGTGCATGATACAAACTCCTTGTATATAGTTTGCACCTTCTTAAAGGTGCTCTCTACTGGTTTTGTATAAAAGACGGACTCTTTGCGAAGATACGGTTCTTGGAACTTGCACCGGAGTCCTTGCTGCATACGGACTTGCAGCTTGAGAAGTTGCACTACCTCATAGAGACTTGGTCCCCTCTTAAAGGGGATGTTCATTGATAGCACTTAAGGAATGATGATGCTCTAAAAGAAGAAGTAATGATGTTGATATGTAAAAGTTAAATGTAACCAACGAGTTAATTGTAAGAAATGTTTAATGATGTTGATAGAAGAATGAGGACAGGAAGTGAACCCGTAGGGGTTAGTGGTGAGTCCTCTTAGGAGCCATATAGAGATGGCTCAGTGATCTCAAACTGAAAGAAAAATATGTTCTATACTGTGTATAGTAGTGGAAGGACAGTAGGCCCGGGCAGAATGTGGCGGTCCTGTAATAGAAAGGAGAGGCAGTAGGTCTGGAGCGTTTAGGACAGGCGGTCCTGCAGACGTAAAGTAGGAGAATGTAGCACAGTTGCTTAAGCCTTATAATGTGTTATAAGAAGGTCTTTAGTGGATTCAGAGTGTACATCCTTAAAGGCAATGTTGAATTAATGTTTAAAAATTTTGCACTTAGTAGAATACCCGGTTGGGTAAGAAAAGTTATTTAAAAGTATTTAACCATGTTTGTAACGTTCAAGTGTTCTCACCTCCCATAAAGGGAAGCTCTGTTCAAGTATGCTTATTGTTATTGCACTCACAAAAATTGTATGTCTTTTTGCTGACATGCATTGTTGTTTTCTTCCCAGTCCCGGAGTACTGGATTTAACCGGGGGGGAGTGCAGCGCCCCAGAGTCCTGGTCGTTGCAGTACTGTGGCTCCGCCGCTAAGGGGGGCTATGGTACGTCTGATGGCACTGAAGGAGTTCATCTGACCAGGTATCACATACACCAATACATTTCACAGTCGGGCCTCCAGGGGGAGCTAAGGGTGCTATTTATTAGGCCACTCCTCACCGTGTGGGTAAACTGGGGGTCAGGCAGGAAGTTAGTGAGAGAGCTGACTGGGTTGGAACCAGGCAACACCTTGTGGCAGAGGGTGTTGTGGGGGAAGATTCGGTAGGGTCCCTGTCAGATTTGGGATCCTGACAGAGGCCTGGCAAACAGAGAGAAAGTCACGGGACCGTGCCTGCTCAGCATAGCGGCGGTGCCCTAAGAAAGGATCAGAAGCGAGATATATTGCGCTGAGTGAGAAACGAGATCAAAGCAAGAAGGGGAATACCAGTAGGAGTCGTGCTGTAAGACCGAGGCAACATCCTACTGAGGCGCACAGCCGGCGGCCGGAACACCGAGGAAGTATTTCTATATCTAGCTCCAAGCAATACTTCAAACCAACGGCAGGACAGTCAGTCATAGGCGGGCTGTCTCACATATATCACCTATGAAGACATGGGGGGCACACTAGGAGAGGGGCGACTCTAGAGTCCCGGAAGAGCTCCGAGCCTACTCGTCACACGGGTGCCGTCCCAACCATAACACCGGGAGGGACGGAGGAGAAGAACATCATCCGAACAAGTTGTGAGGGAACACGAGAAACAGACACAACAGTTGTGGGGACTATCCCGTAAGCACAGCAGGGGAGGACCACAACACATAGCGCTAGCAGGAAGGCACAGATTTCCACCTGCAAAGAGAACTCTAGAGGTGCCATTGGACCGGCCGGACTTGCGCAGCCTGGTGAACCTTATTCCGGACTGAGGACCCAGAGACCTTCAGTAAAGAGGTAAAGAGACTGCAACCTGGTGTCCTCGTTATTTACTGCACCGCACTACCACCACCATCCCCATCTATTACTGTGCACCCCTCAGCAGGGTCACGGACCGGGCCTAGCCACCGTGACAACCCCAGAGCAGAGACTCAGAGGCCCGGTACCGGGTACCCTTCGGCCCTGCGGCAGTGGGGGCGCTACAGTTACAATGTCTCATTCTCACATGGAAAGAGGTTGATACTAGTGCAGCGGCGTGTGCCTCTGAGATCCTTTTATACATAGCTCAAGTCCAGTTGGACAGGACCTTGCCTGTGAACCAATCCGGAGCTGCCACATCACCAGAGCAGCTGACGATCAACCACCAATTGGATGTCGCCACATCACGAGTATGCTCAGTAGGGTGATTTCTGGACTTAGTCTCCAAAGCGTTTGCTCGTTGCTGCCTACCACTGGTTTCCATAACTTGACTGAAGAGCCAGTAGTAACCAGATGAATAGCATGAGCCTGAGCAAGACGCTGGGACTGACGTCTATGCTCAGAAGCTCAGAAGCACCCGCAGCGGCCAAAGCTGGATGGGAGAGGGCAGATTCAGGCAAGGCTTGGGATCTACCCTGTGCAGCGGGAGAATCCTGGCGCCTAACAATGAGACTTTAGAATCTTCATTCAATTTGCTGGAATGGTAAAATGCAGCGTGTTTGCCGCAGATAAAATATTCTGCAAAAACGCCATATGCGAACATACATATATTTTTTAACTTCTATTTTCTCAGGATTTTACAAATACAGCTATTTGACAATTTCTTTTTCTCATCTTAAACAACTCCTTTAACCACTTCCAGCTATGGCCAATTTTTGCCATACCTTTTTTTACTGTCATGTAGTCATATAAAGCGTAGTTTTAAATGACACCATTCCCTTTCCCATATAAAGTCAGTCCCCCTTCCCCCCCAAAAAAAAAACCACAGGAAAAACATTCTACTCACTATAGGATGGTGAAAAGATTAATTTATGCCTTTGATGGCAAAGTTTGATATATACAATATTAATATATTAATTAATGAACCCTTGTCAGTACTGCAGAAAGGCACGAAGGTGAATCCTCACCACTAGTCTATATCTCTGGGAGTTGATTTGATCTCCTCCTGGGTGGTCCAGAACCATCACAATTCTACAAAAAGTTTCAAACAAATTGACTCAGAGATCAGAAGAAAAACCTACACGGTTTGAGGTTGCAACGATCCCCTTATCCTGTAGAAACAACTTATACATTGACTTTGACAATTAAAAGGTTTCTTTTGGAAGCCCTTGTGAGCTCTGAAGCTTCTGTAATGTCTTAGTGTCTCTTACCTCTGCTCCTCTGCGTTCTCCGATCTGAGTAGAAATAACTGCAAACTTTTCGACTTTGCTTTGTGATCGTAAAGTTTTTCATTTGTCTTTTCTGATGCGATGACTCCAACGCCCACATTATGCAATAAATATTTGGTTTCTAGTAATTACAATTGGAACATTTCATCAATAAAACTGTCAGAGTTCAAACAACACATGATTCTAAAACTGAATCCAAGTCCTATGTTATTGCTGAGTTTGGTACTGATTTTATTGAAAGAACTAGCTGTTTCCAGCCAGCTAACGCTTGTCACGCTCATTGCTATCTAATTAACGCTGCTGGTGATTATGCAATTAAATGTACGTTTACCTTGGCTGAAGTGGTTGAATTACATAGAAAGGAAGTGCTGCGAGTGGTAATGTGGGGGGGAGGAGCCTCGTGTGGTAATGTGTGGGGACGGAGCCTCGTGTGGTAATGTGTGGGGATGGAGCCTCGTGTGGTAATGTGGTGGGAGGAGCTTCGTGTGGTAATGTGTGGGGACAAAGCCTCGTGTGGTAATGTGTGGGTACGGAGCCTCGTGTGGTAATGTGGGGGAACGCAGCCTTGTGTGGTAATGTAGGGGGACGGAGCCTCGTGTGGTAATGTGTGGGGACGGAGCCTCGTGCGGTAATGTGTGGGGACGGAGCCTCGTGTGGTAATGTGTGGGGACGCTTCGTGTGGTAATGTGGGGGGACGGAGCCTCGTGTGGTAATGTGAAGGGATGGAGCCTCGTGTGGTAATGTGTGGGGATGGATCTTCGTGTGGTAATGTGGGGGGACGATGCATTGTGTGGTAATGTGTGGGGACAGAGCCTCGTGTGGTAATGTGCAGGGACGGAGCCTCGTGTGGTTATGTGGGGCGGCAGAGCCTCATGCGGTAATGTGTGGGGGACAGAGCCTCGTGCGGTAATGTGTGTGGACGGAGCCTCGTGTGGTAATGTGTGGGGACGGAGCCTCGTGTGGTAATGTGTGGGGACGCTTCGTGTGGTAATGTGGGGGGACGGAGCCTCGTGTGGTAATGTGAAGGGATGGAGCCTCGTGTGGTAATGTGTGGGAACGGAGCCTCGTGTGGTAATGTGCGGGGACGGAGCCTCGTGTGGTTATGTTGGGGGGCAGAGCCTCATGCGGTAATGTGTGGGGGACAGAGCCTCATGCGGTAATGTGTGTGGACAGAGCCTCGTGTGGTAATGTGTGGGGACGGAGCCTCGTGTCGTAATGTGTGGGGACGCTTCGTGTGGTAATGTGGGGGGACGGAGCCTCATGTGGTAATGTGAAGGGATGGAGCCTCGTGTGGTAATGTGTGGGAACGGAGCCTCGTGTGGTAATGTGTGGGGACAGATCTTCGTGTGGTAATGTGGGGGGACGAAGCATCGTGTGGTAATGTGTGGGGTCGGAGCCTCGTGTGGTAATGTGCGGGGACGGAGCCTCGTGTGGTTATGTGGGGGGGCAGAGCCTCATGCGGTAATGTGTGGGGGACAGAGCCTCATGCGGTAATGTGTGTGGAGGGAGCCTCGTGTGGTAATGTGTGGGGACGGAGCCTCATGTGGTAATGTGTGTGGACGGAGCATTGTGGTAATGTGTGGGGATGGAGCCTCGTGTGGTAATGTGGAGGGACGGAGCCTCGTGTGATAATGTGTGAGGACGGAGCCTCATGTGGTAGTGTGTGGGGACGGAACCTCGTGTGGTAATGTGTGGGGACGGAGCCTCGTGTGGTAATGTGTGGGGACGGAGCCTCGTGTGGTAATGTGTGGGGACGGAGCCTCGTGTGGTAATGTGGGGGGGCGGGATTATGTGTGGTAATGTGGTGGGGGGTGTGATTCTGTGGTAATGTGGTGGGGGGTGTGATTCTGTGGTAATGTGGTGGGGGGAGGGATTATGTGTGGTGATGTGGTGGAGGGGCGGGATTTTGTGTGGTAATGTGGTGGGGGTGGGATTATGAGTGGTAATGTAGTGGGGGCGGAATTATCTGTGGTAATGTGGTGGGGGCGGGATTATCTGTGGTAATGTGGTGGGGGAAGGATTATGTGTTGTAATGTGGTGGGGGGGCGGGATTATGTGTGGTGATGAGGTGGGGGGTCTCGGGATTATGTGTGGTGATGTGGCGGGGGTGTAATTATGTGTGGTGATTTGGTGGGGGGTGGGATTATGTGTGGTGATGTGGTTGGGGATGGGATTATGTGTGGTGATGTGGTGGAGGTGGGATTATGTGTGGTGATGTGGTGGTGGGGGGCGGGATTATCTGTGGTATCATCATGGGGGGGCGGTATTATCTGTGGTAATGTGTGGGGGGTGATTTATGTGTGGTAATGTGGTGGGGCAAGATTATGTGTGGTAATGTGGTGGGGGCGGGATTATCTGTGGTGATGTGGTTGGGGCGGGATTATGTGTGGTAATGTGGTGGGGGCGGGATTATTTGTGGTAATGTGGTGGGGGCGGGATTATGTGTGGTAATGTGGTGTGGGGGCGGGATTATGTGTGGTAGTGTGGTGGCGGGCGGGATTATGTGTGGTAATGTGGTGGGGGGCAGGATTGTGTGGTGATGTGGTGGGGGTGGGATTATGTGTGGTGATGTGGTGGGGGGCGGGATTATGTGTAGTGATGTGGTGGGGGGCGGGATTATGTGTGGTGATGTAGTGGGGGGTGTAATTATGTGTGGTGATGTGGTGGGATTATGTGTGGTGGGGGGCGGGATTATGTGTGGTGATGTGGTGGGGGCAGGATTATGTGTGGTGATGTGGTGGGGGTGTAATTATGTGTGGTGATGTGGTGGGATTATGTGTGGTGGGGGCGGGATTATGTGTGGTGATGTGATGGGGGTGGGATTATCTGTGGTAATGTCGTGGGGGAGCGGGATTATGTGTGGTGATGTGGTGGGGGGTGGGATTATGTGTGGTGATGTGGTGGGGGCAGGATTATGTGTGGTGATGTGGGGGCAGGATTATGTGTGGTGATGTGGTGGGGGTGGGATTATCTGTGGTAATGTCGTGGGGGAGCGGGATTATGTGTGGTGATGTGGTGGGGGGCAGGATTATGTGTGGTGATGTGGTGGGGGGTGGGATTATGTGTGGTGATGTGGTGGGGGGTGTAATTATGTGTGGTGATGTGGGGGGTGGGATTTTGTGTGGTAATGTGGTGGGGGGCGGGATTATGTGTGGTAATGTGGGGGGGCAGGATTATCTGTGGTAATGTGGTGGGGGGCGGGATTATGTGTGGTGATGTGGGGGGACGGGATTATCTGTGGTAATGTGGTGGGGGTGGGATTATGTGTGGTGATGTGGAGGGGCGGGATTATGTGTGGTGATGTGGTGGGAGGCGAGATTATGTGTGGTAATGTTGTGGAGGGACGGGATTATCTGTGGTAATGTGGTGAGGGGCGGGATTATCTGTGGTAATGTGGTGGGGGTGGGATTATGTGTGGTGATGTGGTGGAGGGGTGGGATTATGTGTGGTGATGTGGTGGGGGCAGGATAATGTGTGGTGATGTGGTGGGGGCGGGATTATGTGTGTTAACGTGGTGGGGGGCGGGATTATGTGTGGTGATGTGGTGGGGGTGGGATTATGTGTGGTGATGTGGTGGGGGGCGGGATTATGTGTGGTAATATTGTGTGGGGGCGGGATTATGTGTGGTAATGTGGTGGGGGGGCAGGATTATGTGTTGTAATGTGGTGGGGCGGGATTATGTGTGGTGATGTGGTGGGGGGTGTAATTATGTGTGGTGATGTAGTGGGGGGTGGGATTATGTGTGGTGATGTGGTGGGGGGCGGGATTATGTGTGGTGATGTGGTGGGGGCGGGATTATCTGTGGTAATGTCGTGGGGGGCGGGATTATGTGTGGTAATGTGGTGGGGGCGGGATTATCTGTGGTAATGTGGTGGGGGGTGGGATTATCTGTGATAATGTGGTGGGGGCAAGATTATGTGGTGATGTGGTGGGGGGCGAGATTGTGTGGCAATGTTGTGGGGGGCGGGATTATGTGTGGTGATGTGGTTGTGGCGGGATTATGTGTGGTAATGTGGTGGGGGGCGGGATTATTTGTGGTAATGTGGTGGGGGGCGGGATTATGTGTGGTAATGTGGTGTGGGGGCGGGATTATGTGTAGTAGTGTGGTGGCGGGCGGGATTATGTGTGGTAATGTGGGGGGCAGGATTGTGTGGTGATCTGGTGGGGGGTGGGATTATGTGTGGTGATGTGGTGGGGGGCAGGATTATGTGTGGTGATGTGGTGGGGGGCGGGATTGTGTGTGGTAATGGGGTGGGGGGCGGGATTGTGTGTGGTAATGGGGTGGGGGGCGGGATTATGTGTGGTGATGTGGTGGGGGGGCGGGATTGTGTGTGGTGATGTGGTGCGGATTGTGTGTGGTAATCTGGTGGGGGGCGGGATTATGTGTGGTAATGTGGTGTGGGGGCGGGATTAGGTGTGGAAAAGTGGTGGGGGCGGGATTATCTTTGGTAATGTCATGGGGGAGCGGGATTATGTGTGGTGATGTGGTAGGTTTTAGGGCTGGCGGAACGCACCGAGTAAATTGAGAGATATTATTCCGTGCGTTTGCAGCCCAGGGTCCACTGTGCAGGAGAGGACCTGCTGCTGGCAAATGGCGGCCCTTTATGGCGGTAGAAGCGAACTCAGTTACTTCACAGAGACGCTGTGCCAGATCTCACTCTGACCCTCGGTGGCTATAGTGCCCGCGCCTGAGGACGCCCCGAGTCAGCAGCTGAGACCTTGGCAACTAAGGAACGCGGAACCCTGTTGACTCCACAGGAGTATCCAGCAATAGGGTTGAGCGAAACGGATCGGTCATTTTCATAAGTCGCCGACTTTTGGCAAAGTCGGGTTTCATGAAACCCGACCCGATCCCTGTGTGGGGTCGGCCACGCGGTACGCGACTTTCGCGCCAAAGTTGCGTTTCAATGACGCGAAAACTGCCATTTCTCAGCCAATGAAGGTGGATGCAGAGTGTGGGCAGCGTGATGGCATAGGTCCTGGTACCCACCATCTTAGAGAAGAGCATGGCAGTGATTGGCTTGCTTTCTGCGGCGTCACAGGGGCTATAAAGGGGCGTTCCCACCGACCGCCATCTTACTGCTGCTGATCTGAGCATAGGGAGAGGATGCTGCCGCTTCTTCAGAAGCAGGGATAGCGTTAGGCAGGGTACATTAACCCCCAAACCGCTTGTGCTGTAGCGATTTCCACTGTCAACACCACCTTTTGTTTGCAGGGACAGTGGAGGCTACTTTTTTTTTCCCTCAGCGCTGTAGCTCATTGGGCTGCCCTAGAAGGCTCCCTGATAGCTGCATTGCTCTTTGTACGCCGCTGTGCAAACCAACTGCTTTTTTCAAAGCACAAATCCTGTTGCTCCTTCCTTTCTGCACAGCTATCTTGTTTCTTTGTCCACACTTTTGTGTGCAGCAGTCCTTTTTATAGCTGCCTGCCATAGTTTTCTGAGATTACTGCAGGGAGATAGTAATTGTAGGACAGTCCCTTTTTTTTTTTTTTCGTTATATCTCTTCAAGCCACTTTCTGCCACATAAAATATACTCTAATACAGTGGCCCAGATTTATTCACTAGTCTCCTTGAAGAAAAAAAAAAGGGTGCAGATTAAAATTGGCAAATCTGCATCAGTGGCAGTCCTGTGTGTGGCATCTGTGTCTCATTTTCTGGCACAGAAAACATATAGTCTAACAGTGGGCCTGATTTCTTGCCAATTCTCCCATAAATAAAAAAAAAATAGTGGGAGATAAAGATTGGCAATTTGGCAATTCTGCCTCTGTGCCAGTGCTGTGTGTGGCATCTGTCTCTCACTGTGTGCCACAGAAAACCTAGTGTGTAATACTGGGCCATTTTTTTTAAAATTCTCCCAGGAACAAAAAAATAAATAGTGGGAGATAAAGATTGGCAATTCTGCCTCTGTGCCAGTGCTGTGTGTGGCATCTGTCTCTCATTGTGTGCCACAGAAAACCTAGTGTGTAATACTGGGCCATTTTTTTTTTAATTCTCCCAGGAACAAAAACATAAATAGTGGGAGATATAGATTGGCAATTTGGCAATTCTGCCTCTGTGCCATTGCTGTGTGTGGCATCTGTCTCTCATTGTGTGCCACAGAAAACCTAGTGTGTAATACTGGGCCATTTTTTTTTAATTCTCCCAGGAACAAAAAAATAAATAGTGGGAGATAAAGATTGGCAATTTGGCAATTCTACCTCTGTGCCAGTGCTGTGTGTGGCATCTGTCTCTCATTGTGTGCCACAGAAAACCTAGTGTGTAATACTGGGCCATTTTTTTTAATTCTCCCAAGAACAAAAAAATAAATAGTGGGAGATAAAGATTGGCAATTTGGCAATTCTGCCTCTGTGCCAGTGCTGTGTGTGGCATCTGTCTCTCATTGTGTGCCACAGAAAACCTAGTGTGTAATACTGGGCCATTTTTTTTTTAATTCTCCCAGGAAAAAATAAATAAATAGTGGGAGATAAAGATTGGCAATTCTGCCTCTGTGCCAGTGCTGTGTGTGGCATCTGTCTCTCATTGTGTGCCACAGAAAACCTAGTGTGTAATACTGGGCCATTTTTTTTTTTTAATTCTCCCAGGAAAAAATAAATAAATAGTGGGAGATAAAGATTGGCAATTCTGCCTCTGTGCCAGTGCTGTGTGTGGCATCTGTCTCTCATTGTGTGCCACAGAAAACCTAGTGTGTAATACTGGGCCATTTTTTTTTTAATTCTCCCAGGAACAAAAAAATAAATAGTGGGAGATAAAGATTGGCAATTTGGCAATTCTGCCTCTGTGCCAGTGCTGTGTGTGGCATCTGTCTCTCATTGTGTGCCACAGAAAACCTAGTGTGTAATACTGGGCCATTTTTTTTTAAATTCTCCCAGGAACAAAAAAATAAATAGTGGGAAATAAAGATTGGCAATTTGGCAATTCTGCCTCTGTGCCAGTGCTGTGTGTGGCATCTGTCTCTCATTGTGTGCCACAGAAAACCTAGTGTGTAATACTGGGCCATTTGTTTTTTTAATTCTCCCAGGAAGAAAAAAATAAATAGTGGGAGATAAAGATTGGCAATTCTGCCTCTGTGCCAGTGCTGTGTGTGGCATCTGTCTCTCATTGTGTGCCACAGAAAACCTAGTGTGTAATACTGGGCCATTTTTTTTTTAATTCTCCCAGGAAAAAAAGAATAGTGGGAGATAAAGATTGGCAATTCTGCCTCTGTGCCAGTGCTGTGTGTGGCATCTGTCTCTCATTGTGTGCCACAGAAAACCTAGTGTGTAATACTGGGCCATTTGTTTTTTTAATTCTCCCAGGAAGAAAAAAATAAATAGTGGGAGATAAAGATTGGCAATTCTGCCTCTGTGCCAGTGCTGTGTGTGGCATCTGTCTCTCATTGTGTGCCACAGAAAACCTAGTGTGTAATACTGGGCCATTTTTTTTTAAATTCTCCCAGGAAAAAAATAAATAAATAGTGGGAGATAAAGATTGGCAATTCTGCCTCTGTGCCAGTGCTGTGTGTGGCATCTGTCTCTCATTGTGTGCCACAGAAAACCTAGTGTGTAATACTGGGCCATTTTTTTTTTTAATTCTCCCAGTAAAAAATAAATAAATAGTGGGATATAAAGATTGGCAATTCTGCCTCTGTGCCAGTGCTGTGTGTGGCATATGTCTCTCATTGTGTGCCACAGAAAACCTAGTGTGTAATACTGGGCCATTTTTTTTACATTCTCCCAGGAACAAAAAAATGAATAGTGGGAGATAAAGATTGGCAATTCTGCCTCTGTGCCAGTGCTGTGTGTGGCATCTGTCTCTCATAGTGTGCCACAGAAAACCTAGTGTGTAATACTGGGCCATTTTTTTTTAATTCTCCCAGGAACAAAAAAATAAATAGTGGGAGATAAAGATTGGCAATTTGGCAATTCTGCCTCTGTGCCAGTGCTGTGTGTGGCATCTGTCTCTCATTGTGTGCCACAGAAAACCTAGTAATACTGGGCAATTTTTTTTTTTAATTCTCCCAGGAAAAAATAAATAAATAGTGGGAGATAAAGATTGGCAATTCTGCCTCTGTGCCAGTGCTGTGTGGCATCTGTCTCTCATTGTATGCCACAGAAAACCTAGTGTGTAATACTGGGCCATTTTTTTTAATTCTCCCAGGAAAAAATAAATAAATAGTAGGAGATAAAGATTGGCAATTCTGCCTCTGTGCCAGTGCTGTGTGTGGCATCTGTCTCTCATTGTGTGCCACAGAAAACCTAGTGTGTAATACTGGGCCATTTTTTTTTTAATTCTCCCAGGAACAAAAAAATAAATAGTGGGAGATAAAGATTGGCAATTTGGCAATTCTGCCTCTGTGCCAGTGCTGTGTGTGGCATCTGTCTCTCATTGTGTGCCACAGAAAACCTAGTGTGTAATACTGGGCCATTTTTTTTTAAATTCTCCCAGGAAGAAAAAAAATAAATAGTGGGAGATAAAGATTGGCAATTCTGCCTCTGTGCCAGTGCTGTGTGTGGCATCTGTCTCTCATTGTGTGCCACAGAAAACCTAGTGTGTAATACTGCGCCATTTTTTTTTTAATTCTCCCAGGAAAAAAAAAATAAATAGTGGGAGATAAAGATTGGCAATTCTGCCTCTGTGCCAGTGCTGTGTGTGGCATCTGTCTCTCATTGTGTGCCACAGAAAACGTAGTGTGTAATACTGGGCCATTTTTTTTTAATTATCCCAGGAAGAAAAAAATAAATAGTGGGAGATAAAGATTGGCAATTCTGCCTCTGTGCCAGTGCTGTGTGTGGCATCTGTCTCTCATTGTGTGCCACAGAAAACCTAGTGTGTAATACTGGGCCATTTTTTTTTAATTCTCCCAGGAAAAAAAAATAAATAGTGGGATATAAAGATTGGCAATTCTGCCTCTGTGCCAGTGCTGTGTGTGGCATCTGTCTCTCATTGTGTGCCACAGAAAACCTAGTGTGTAATACTGGGCCATTTTTTTTTAATTCTCCCAGGAAAAAATAAATAAATAGTGGGAGATACAGAATGGCAATTCTGCCTCTGTGCCAGTGCTGTGTGTGGCATCTGTCTCTCATTGTGTGCCACAGAAAACCTAGTGTGTAATACTGGCCCATTTTTTTTTAATTCTCCCAGGAACAAAAAAATAAATAGTGGGAGATAAAGATTGGCAATTTGGCAATTCTGCCTCTGTGCCAGTGCTGTGTGTGGCATCTGTCTCTCATTGTGTGCCACATAAAACCTAGTTTGTAATACTGGGCCATTATTTTTTTTTTATTCTCCCAGGAAAAAATAAATAAATAGTGGGAGATAAAGATTGGCAATTCTGCCTCAGTGCCAGTGCTGTGTGTGGCATCTGTCTCTCATTGTGTGCCACAGAAAACCTAGTGTGTAATACTGGGCCATTTTTTTTTTTAATTCTCCCAGGAAAAAATAAATAAATAGTGGGAGGCAAAGATTGGCAATTCTGCCTCTGTGCCAGTGCTGTGTGTGGCATCTGTCTCTCATTGTGTGCCACAGAAAACCTAGTGTGTAATACTGGGCCATTTTTTTTTTAATTCTCCCAGGAAAAAAAAAAATAGTGGGAGATAAAGATTGGCAATTCTGCCTCTGTGCCAGTGCTGTGTGTGGCATCTGTATAATGAGAGAAAAAGCATCACTCCAAATATGCACACCACATACACAAAAATAAGAGACATGATAAAAAATCATATATGAAAAAACAAGATTTTTATTGACACACAACACACAATATAAAACATAATTAAAAACAGCAAAGAGCCTTGTCCATACACAATCATATAAATCTGAGTATAAGAGTGAATACTCAACAAAATAGTGTGATGAAGACTACCTGAATGCAAGCCTGTGCAGCTATAGGCAAAAAGGGGTTAATAGAAGCAAGCCAGAGAATAGTCCTTCAGGCTAGCAATATAAAGCCCCCTAGCAACCATGATAGTAACCCACTGGGCAATATAACAAGTCAATACCTAGATGGCAAAAAACTGCACCTATGTGGCTCATGGGATAAAAATACACCAAGCTATCTAGCAAATAAGAGTGACCAAATGGACTCCAACATAAGTCCCAAGGTCACCATATATATGGTGAGGAGATGCAGCAATACATAATGAAAGACCCCAGAAAATGCTGAGGCCAAGTTACCCAGTGCGAGGTAGCAACCCAAAAGCAGATCCACAGGCAAGCAGGTGGAGAGGACAAGGCCCAGTGCAGCCCCACGCGTATCGCCCTCACTGATAGGGCTTCATCAGGGGAGATGATAGCGTGTGCCTGGACTCTTGTTTAAATATACAACCATTAGTAACATGTTTGATGGCCCACCTGTGAAGCCGCAGTGGAGACACCTGGTGGATGACGACAGAGATGGGGGAAAAATAAAAAAAACCTCTCCCATTACACATGATGGACACTCAAAGAACATACAAACCCATTCAAACCCCCGGGGGTACACACAGGCTCAAACCAACACACATGTACAAGCAGTCACCACAGTTATTGGAGTTGTTGAGCCCTGCAATTACAGCTAAATGAATAAATAAATAAGTAAATACACAAAATGCATGCAGTGCCATAATAGGCAAATTATAATCATATAATATAATATAAATGTATTATGTAGAAAAAAACATCTTTATTAAATATCAAATACAGCATATCAAAAACAACATATCACAAACATGCACATGCGTATATTATCTATATGTAAAAGGGGATGAATAAAATGCACGTGCCCAAGACTGGGAAGACTGAGGCAGATCCATAACAAACAATCCCCAGGTAAAGCCAAGGTGCCTCGCACCGTGATGGTCCATTTATAAATGCACTTGTAAAAAGGAAGACTCCAATATGCCAAGAGATGCTAAAATGGGGGAGCACAAAAGGTTAAAGGGAATGATTATACCGCCAAAGGCGGGACCATGATCCCCACGAGTAGAAACCAAGGTGATACCATGTCCAAAAGGGAGGGGGAATAGATGGTTAGAAATAGGGACAAAAAAAAAAAAAAAGAATCCTAATCTGGCTAGATCCCATGAGCCAAAAATTATATTAGATTAGTCATTAATTTGCCGGACAAAGAGTAACCCCTACTCCCTGTCCTAACCTGCCATGAGCCAATATGAACAATTATAAAGTGCATTCAGTTTGCCATGCAAAAATCCATAGGTAGGGCAGTAAAGAGATGAAAGAGGTGACCAACTGTTGGGCCACAAGACCACAACCATCCCATTAGGTCCAGAAAAAGCAATAGTCCCAAATAACCTCTGTGTACTCCCAATAATATAAACATACACATCTTCCAAAGATCGTCCAGTAGAAAGCCATTCTCCCCGAGGTCCGCTGGGTCCAGTTCAAAAAGAGGTCCAACATGGTTTCCAGAGTCCTTGATGTCATGGTTCGAGCCATACCAAAATTCATCCATTCCACAACAGCATCCTTAGGATAGAGTAGGAGACAAGCTGAATCTTATCCCAAAAAGCCTGTAAACAGGAGCTCCTCGTTGAGACCTGCCGGGGCAACAGAACCAAGGTTAAAGATCCAACGGGATTCGGAGCGTAGTAAAGAGGGTTTAAATGGACCACCCCTGTTAGAAACCTGGATACGCTCCAAACCCACTACCCTTGTATTGGCCACCCGACCCGCGTGGTGCGTTAAAAAATGGGCCGCCACCGGGGTAAGAACTTTGCCTTTAGAGAGATCACTAGAGGCCAGATTAATTGTGGAAAAGTGTTTTTGCACTCTCCTTCGCAATTCCTGCGACGTTTGACCCACATATACAAGCTGGCAGGGACAAATCAGGGCATAAACGACGCATGTGGTTCTACAATTGATGTAAGATGAGAGCCTGTGCCTATTGCCATCCCGGGGGTTAACGAAAACATCCCTCGTGGTCACCATATGCGAGCAAATGTTGCAGCCCCCACAGGCAAAGGAGCCCCGGAGTCTCAAACCCCGGTTAGTACTTAGGGTCTGCCTCTTATAATGGCTCTTAGACAACAAATCCCTGAAATTGGGGGCTCTCCTGGCTACCAACAAGGGTTGCTCACCGACCACATCCGCAGTGTGAAGGTCCGTTGTCAGGATACCCCAGTGCCTCCGTAGAATACCCCTAATACTACCCCAATCATTGTTAAAACTGGTGATGAACCTTGGTTTGTCATCACGTACCTTAATGGGGGTCTCCAATAGGGAATCCTGAGTATGAAGTCTAGCCCGTTGGAATGCCGTGGAGATGCTTCTACGTGGATAATGTCTCTCTCTGAACCGGACCGTTAGTTTCTGTGCCTCCACTCGAAAATCCGCATCGGCCGTGCAATTTCTCCTCACCCTAAGGAATTGGCCGATGGGCACACCATTTCTGGTATATTGTGGGTGGAAGTGTTATGATCCTTAGTGGTTGAGGATCACAAATTACTCCAGCAAGGTGACTAAACATAGGACAAGCTCTAGGGAGGTGGAAAACTGGACTGACCGCAAAACTGAACCTATCCATCCACACTAGAGGCAGCCGGTGAACGTGTCTAAAATCCTAGACGTCTCGAGCCAGCCTGAGGAACTAACTACCCCTAGAGAGAAAGAAAGACCTCTCTTGCCTCCAGAGAAATAATTCCCAAAAGATATAGAAGCCCCCAACAGATAATAACGGTGAGGTAAGAGGAAGGCACATACACAGGGGTGAAAGCAGATTCAGCAAAAGAGGCCCACTAATTCTAGATAGCAGAAAATAGAAAAGGGGTCTATGCGGTCAGTAAAAAACCCTTACAAAATATCCACACTGAGATTTCAAGAACCCCCACACCAACTAACGGTGTGAGGGAAGAAACTCAGTCCCCTAGAGCAACCAGCAAGTAAGAAATCACATTTTAACAAGCTGGACAAAAAACATGATGAACGCTGATAATCAGAAACTGAACAAACAAAAACTTAGCTTGTCTTGGAGAGACTGGGAGCAAGGTAGTCACCAGGAATCTGAAGAGCACTGAATACATTGATAGCAGGCAAGGAACTGAGTATCCAGGTGAGTTAAATAGGAAACCAACCAAGGATAACGAACCAGGTGATGAAGCCAACCTGTAGAAAGACAACACTACACAGTATCGCTTGTGACCACTAGAGGGAGCCCAAAAATAGAGTTCACAACAGTACCCCCCCTTGAGGAGGGGTCACCGAACCCTCATCAAGACCCCCAGGGCGATCAGGACGAGCTGCGTGGAAGGCACGAACCAAATCGGCCGCACGAACATCAGAGGCGACAACCCAGGAATTATCCTCCTGACCATAGCCCTTCCACTTAACCAGATACTGAAGTCTCCGTCTAGAGATACGAGAATCCAAAATCTTCTCCACCACGTACTCCAATTCGCCCTCGACCAGCACCGGAGCAGGAGGCTCAACAGAAGGAACCACAGGTACCACATACCTCCGCAACAAAGACCTATGGAACACATTATGGATGGCAAACGATGCCGGGAGATCCAAACGAAAAGACACCGGGTTAAGGATTTCCAAGATCTTATAAGGACCGATGAAGCGAGGCTTAAACTTAGGAGATGAAACCTTCATAGGAACATACCGAGAAGACAGCCACACCAAATCCCCAACACGAAGTCGGGGACCCACACCGCGGCGGCGGTTGGCAAAGCGCTGAGCCCTCTCCTGTGACAATTTCAGATTGTCCACCACATGGCTCCAAATCTGCTGCAACCTATCCACCACAGAATCCACCCCAGGACAGTCAGAAGACTCAACCTGACCCGAGGAAAAACGAGGATGGAAACCAGAATTGCAGAAAAAAGGCGAAACCAAGGTAGCAGAACTAGCCCGATTATTAAGGGCAAACTCGGCCAATGGCAAAAAAGTCACCCAATCATCCTGATCAGCAGAAACAAAACATCTGAAATAAGTCTCCAACGTCTGATTAGTTCGCTCGGTTTGGCCATTAGTCTGAGGATGGAAGGCCGACGAAAAAGACAAATCAATGCCCATCTTAGCACAAAAAGTTCGCCAAAACCTGGACACAAACTGGGATCCTCTATCAGACACAATATTTTCAGGAATGCCGTGCAAACGAACCACATTCTGAAAAAATAGAGGAACCAAATCGGAGGAGGAAGGCAGCTTAGGCAAGGGCACCAAATGGACCATCTTGGAAAAACGATCACACATCACCCAGATGACAGACATTTTCTGAGATACTGGCAGATCTGAAATAAAATCCATGGAAATGTGCGTCCAAGGCCTTTTCGGGACAGGCAAAGGCAAAAGCAAACCGCTGGCACGAGAACAGCAAGGCTTAGCCCGAGCACAAATCCCACAAGACTGCACAAAGGAACGCACATCCCGCGACAAGGAAAGCCACCAGAAGGACCTAGCCACCAAATCTCTGGTACCAAAAATCCCAGGATGACCCGCCAACACCGAAGAATGAACCTCGGAAATAACTCTGCTGGTCCATCTATCCGGGACAAACAGTCTCTCTGGTGGACAACGGTCAGGTCTATCCGCCTGAAATTTCTGCAGCACTCGTCGCAAATCTGGAGAAATGGCAGATAAAATCACTCCCTCTCTGAGAATACCAGCCGGCTCAGAAACTCCCGGAGAGTCAGGCACAAAACTCCTAGAAAGTGCATCAGCCTTCACGTTCTTCGAACCAGGCAGGTATGAGACCATGAAGTTGAAACGGGAGAAAAACAACGACCAACGAGCCTGTCTAGGATTCAGGCGCTTGGCAGACTCGAGGTAAATCAGATTTTTGTGATCAGTCAGGACCACCACACGATGTTTAGCTCCTTCGAGCCAATGTCGCCACTCCTCAAATGCCCACTTCATAGCCAACAACTCCCGATTACCAACATCATAATTTCGCTCGGTAGGCGAAAACTTTCTTGAAAAGAAAGCACACGGCTTCATCACAGAGCCCTCAGAGCTTCTCTGCGACAAAACAGCCCCTGCTCCAATCTCGGAAGCATCAACCTCGACCTGGAAGGGGAGAGATACATCTGGCTGGCATAAGACTGGAGCTGAAGAAAACCGGTGCTTAAGCTCCCGAAAGGCCTCCACGGCCGCAGGAGACCAATTAGTCACATCAGAGCCCTTCTTGGTCAAATCCGTCAAAGGTTTAACCACACCAGAAAAATTAGCGATGAAACGACGGTAAAAATTAGCAAAACCCAAGAACTTCTGAAGACTCTTAACAGACGTGGGCTGAGTCCAGTCATGAATAGCCTGGACCTTGACTGGGTCCATCTCCACAGTAGAAGGAGAAAAAATAAAACCCAAAAAGGAGACCTTCTGTACTCCGAAGAGGCATTTTGAGCCCTTCACAAATAAAGCATTAGCACGCAGGACCTGAAACACCATCCTGACCTGCTTCACATGGGACTCCCAATCATCAGAAAAAACCAAAATGTCATCCAGATAAACAATCATAAATTTATCCAGATATTCTCGGAAAATGTCATGCATGAAGGACTGAAACACAGAAGGAGCATTAGAGAGTCCAAAAGGCATCACCAAGTACTCAAAATGGCCTTCGGGCGTATTAAATGCTGTTTTCCATTCATCTCCCTGCTTAATGCGCACAAGATTATACGCACCACGGAGATCTATCTTGGTGAACCAACTGGCACACTTAATCCGAGCAAACAAATCAGACAATAGTGGCAAAGGATACTGAAATTTGACTGTGATTTTATTCAGAAGGCGATAATCTATACACGGTCTCAAAGAACCGTCCTTCTTGGCCACAAAAAAGAATCCTGCACCAAGAGGGGAAGAGGATGGGCAAATATGTCCCTTCTCCAAAGACTCCTTTATATAACTCCGCATCGCGGCATGCTCTGGTATAGACAAATTAAAAAGTCGTCCCTTAGGGAATTTACTACCAGGAATTAAATTTATAGCACAGTCACAATCCCTATGAGGGGGCAGGGCACTGGACCTGGGCTCATCAAATACATCCTGGTAGTCAGACAAAAACTCAGGGACCTCAGAAGGACTGGAAGAAGCAATAGACACCAACGGAGTATCGCCATGAATTCCCTGACAACCCCAACTTGACACAGACATAGCTTTCCAATCTAAAACTGGATTATGAGCCTGCAGCCATGGCAGACCCAAAACGACAACATCATGCAAATTATGCAAAACTAGAAAGCGAATCACCTCCTGATGTACGGGAGTCATGCACATGGTCATTTGCGTCCAATACTGAGGCTTATTCTCAGCCAATGGCGTAGCATCAATTCCCCTCAGAGGAATAGGAAATTCCAAAGGCTCCAGGACAAAACCACAGCGCCTGGCAAACGACAAATCCATCAGATTCAGGGCAGCACCCGAATCCACAAAAGCCATAACCGGGTAAGACGACAAAGAACAAATCAAAGTAACAGACAAAATAAATTTAGGCTGTATAGTACCAATGGTGACAGGTTTAGCAACCTTTTTTAAGCGTTTAGAGCATGCTGAGATAACATGAGCAGAATCACCACAGTAAAAGCACAACCCATTTTGACGTCTATGACTTTGTCGCTCAATTCTGGTCAGGGTTCGATCACATTGCATAGACTCAGGTCCCTGTTCAGAAAATACCGCCAAAGGATGAGCAGATTTGCGCTCCCGCAAACGCCGATCAACCTGAATGGCTAAAGCCATAGAATCACTCAGACTTGTAGGGGTGGGGAACCCCACCATAACATCCTTAATGGCTTCAGAAAGACCTTCTCTGAAATTTGCAGCCAGGGCACACTCATTCCATTGAGTAAGCACTGACCATTTCCGAAATTTTTGACAATACACCTCTGCTTCATCCTGCCCTTGAGAGAGGGCCAGCAAGGCTTTTTCTGCCTGATTCTCAAGATTAGGCTCCTCATAAAGCAATCCAAGAGCCAGAAAAAACGCATCCACATTAAGCAATGCAGGATCTCCTGGCGCCAGAGAGAAAGCCCAATCCTGCGGGTCGCCACGCAACAAGGAGATAACAATCTTTACTTGCTGAGCGGAATCACCAGAGGATCGAGGTCTCAGAGATAGAAATAACTTACAATTATTCTTAAAATTCTGAAACCTAGATCTATCTCCAGAAAACAACTCAGGAATGGGTATCTTTGGTTCTGACATAGGGCTATGAATAACAAAATCCTGAATATTTTGCACCCGTGCAGCAAGATGATCCACACTAGAAGTCAGAGTCTGAACATCCATGTCTGCAGCTGAGCTCAAAACCACTCAGAGTTCAAGGGGATGAAAGAAGCTAGACAGACTGCAGCACAAAAAAAAAAAATGTACTCAGGTCTTCTTTTAATCCCACTTCTGCGATGCAAAAAACACTTTAGGGCCTGCTATACTGTTATGATCCTTAGTGGTTGAGGATCACAAATTACTCCAGCAAGGTGACTAAACATAGGACAAGCTCTAGGGAGGTGGAAAACTGGACTGACCGCAAAACTGAACCTATCCATCCACACTAGAGGCAGCCGGTGAACGTGTCTAAAATCCTAGACGTCTCGAGCCAGCCTGAGGAACTAACTACCCCTAGAGAGAAAGAAAGACCTCTCTTGCCTCCAGAGAAATAATTCCCAAAAGATATAGAAGCCCCCAACAGATAATAACGGTGAGGTAAGAGGAAGGCACATACACAGGGGTGAAAGCAGATTCAGCAAAAGAGGCCCACTAATTCTAGATAGCAGAAAATAGAAAAGGGGTCTATGCGGTCAGTAAAAAACCCTTACAAAATATCCACACTGAGATTTCAAGAACCCCCACACCAACTAACGGTGTGAGGGGAGAAACTCAGTCCCCTAGAGCAACCAGCAAGTAAGAAATCACATTTTAACAAGCTGGACAAAAAACATGATGAACGCTGATAATCAGAAACTGAACAAACAAAAACTTAGCTTGTCTTGGAGAGACTGGGAGCAAGGTAGTCACCAGGAATCTGAAGAGCACTGAATACATTGATAGCAGGCAAGGAACTGAGTATCCAGGTGAGTTAAATAGGAAACCAACCAAGGATAACGAACCAGGTGATGAAGCCAACCTGCAGAAAGACAACACTACACAGTACCGCTTGTGACCACTAGAGGGAGCCCAAAAATAGAGTTCACAACATGGAAGCTCCTGTAGTCAAGTAAGCTATTAGTAGCTGTTGGCTTCCGGAACAGTTTTGTGGAGATGGAACCGCCCTCTTCAATCATCACTTGTAAATCAAGGTAAGTAGCTACGGAGGATGACATAGAGTGGGTGAGTAGAATATTATGTGTATTCACATTCAAAGACTCAATAAAACTAACACATTCCTCCATAGTGCCCACCCAGATGAAGAACAGGTCATCGATATATCGTGACCAATGGACAATCTTGCTCTTGAAAGCCGATGAAGGATAGACCACAGTGGCCTCCCACCATCCTAAAAAGAGATTTGCCAGGGCGGGGGCACTTCTGGCACCCATGGCCACTCCCGATGTCTGTAAGTAGTATGTTCTATCAAACAGAAAGAAATTATGCCTTAGGATGAAATCAAGAAGGTCCACCACCAGAGAGTCGTGCATGCGGTCCGAATGTTCCACCAGATCCAAGAAATACAGAACCGCCGTTATACCGTCCTCGTGGCTAATGTTGGAATATAGCGACTCAACGTCACACGTGACTAGCAAAGCCCCAGATGGTACACTCAAAGAACGACAAATGCTGATAAAGTGTCATCCTCCGTAGCTACTTACCTTGAGTTACAAGTGATGATTGAAGAGGGCGGTTCCATCTCCACAAAACTGTTCCGGAAGCCAACAGCTACTAATAGCTTACTTGACTACAGGAGCTTCCACCCACAACATACCAGAGATGGTGTGCCCATCGGCCAATTCCTTAGGGTGAGGAGAAATTGCACGGCCGATGCGGATTTTCGAGTGGAGGCACAGAAACTAACGGACCGGTTCAGAGAGAGACATTATCCATGTAGAAGCATCTCCACGGCATTCCAACGGGCTAGACTTCATACTCAGGATTCCCTACTGGAGACCCCCATTAAGGTACGTGATGACAAACCAAGGTTCATCACCAGTTTTAACAATGATTGGGGTAGTATTAGGGGTATTCTACGGAGGCACTGGGGTATCCTGACAACGGACCTTCACACTGCGGATGTGGTCGGTGAGCAACCCTTGTTGGTAGCCAGGAGAGCCCCCAATTTCAGGGATTTGTTGTCTAAGAGCCATTATAAGAGGCAGACCCTAAGTACTAACCGGGGTTTGAGACTCCGGGGCTCCTTTGCCTGTGGGGGCTGCAACATTTGCTCGCATATGGTGACCACGAGGGATGTTTTCATTAACCCCCGGGATGGCAATAGGCACAGGCTCTCATCTTACATCAATTGTAGAACTACATGCGTCGTTTATGCCCTGATTTGTCCCTGCCAGCTTGTATATGTGGGTCAAACGTCGCAGGAATTGCGAAGGAGAGTGCAAAAACACTTTTCCACAATTAATCTGGCCTCTAGTGATCTCTCTAAAGGCAAAGTTCTTACCCCGGTGGCGGCCCATTTTTTAACGCACCACGCGGGTCGGGTGGCCAATACAAGGGTAGTGGGTTTGGAGCGTATCCAGGTTTCTAACAGGGGTGGTCCATTTAAACCCTCTTTACTACGCTCCGAATCCCATTGGATCTTTAACCTTGATTCTGTTGCCCCGGCAGGTCTCAACGAGGAACTCCTGTTTACAGGCTTTTTGGGATAAGATTCAGCTTGTCTCCTACTCTATCCTAAGGATGCTGTTGTGGAATGGACGAATTTTGATATGGCTCGAACCATGACATCAAGGACTCTGGAAACCATGTTGGACCTCTTTTTGAACTGGACCCAGCGGACCTCGGGGAGAATGGCTTTCTACTGGACGATCTTTGGAAGATGTGTGTGTTTATATTATTGGGAGTACACAGAGGTTATTTGGGACTAATGCTTTTCCTGGTCCTAATGGGATGGTTGTGGTCTTGTGGCCCAACAGGTGGACACCTCTTTCATCTCTTTACTGCCCTACCTATGGATTTTTGCATGGCAAATGGAATGCACTTTATAATTGTCCATATTGGCTCATGGCAGGTTAGGACAGGGAGTAGGGGTTACTCTTTGTCCGGCAAATTAATGACTAATCTAATATAATTTTTGGCTCATGGGATCTAGCCAGATTAGGATTCTTTTTATTTTTATTTTTTTTTTTTTTTTGTCCCTATTTCTAACCATCTATTCCCCCTCCCTTTTGGACATGGTATCACCTTGGTTTCTACTCGTGGGGATCGTGGTCCCGCCTTTGGCGGTATAATCATTCCCTTTAACCTTTTGTGCTCCCCCATTTTAGCATCTCTTGGCATATTGGAGTCTTCCTTTTTACAAGTGCATTTATAAACGGACCATCACGGTGCGAGGCACCTTGGCTTTACCTGGGGATTGTTTGTTATGGATCTGCCTCAGTCTTCTCAGTCTTGGGCACGTGCATTTTATTCGTCCCCTTTTACATATAGATAATATACGCATGTGCATGTTTGTGATATGTTGTTTTTGATATGCTGTATTTGATATTTAATAAAGATGTTTTTTTCTACATAATACATTTATATTATATTATATGATTATAATTTGCCTATTATGGCACTGCATGCATTTTGTGTATTTACTTATTTATTTATTCATTTAGCTGTAATTGCAGGGCTCAACAACTCCAATAACTGTGGTGACTGCTTGTACATGTGTGTTGGTTTGAGCCTGTGTGTACCCACGGGGGTTTGAATGGGTTTGTATGTTCTTTGAGTGTCCATCATGTGTAATGGGAGAGGGTTTTTTTTTTGGTTTTTTTTTTCCCCCCATCTCTGTCGTCATCCACCAGGTGTCTCCACTGCGGCTTCACAGGTGGGCCATCAAACATGTTACTAATGGTTGTATATTTAAACAAGAGTCCAGGCACACGCTATCATCTCCCCTGATGAAGCCCTATCAGTGAGGGCGATACGCGTGGGGCTGCACTGGGCCTTGTCCTCTCCACCTGCTTGCCTGTGGATCTGCTTTTGGGTTGCTACCTCGCACTGGGTAACTTGGCCTCAGCATTTTCTGGGGTCTTTCATTATGTATTGCTGCATCTCCTCACCATATTCATGGTGACCTTGGGACTTATGTTGGAGTCCATTTGGTCACTCTTATTTGCTAGATAGCTTGGTGTATTTTTATCCCATGAGCCACATAGGTGCAGTTTTTTGCCATCTAGGTATTGACTTGTTATATTGCCCAGTGGGTTACTATCATGGTTGCTAGGGGGCTTTATATTGCTAGCCTGAAGGACTGTTCTCTGGCTTGCTTCTATTAACCCCTTTTTGCCTATAGCTGCACAGGCTTGCATTCAGGTAGTCTTCATCACACTATTTTGTTGAGTATTCACTCTTATACTCAGATTTATATGATTGTGTATGGACAAGGCTCTTTGCTGTTTTTAATTATGTTTTATATTGTGTGTTGTGTGTCAATAAAAATCTTGTTTTTTCATATATGATTTATTATCATGTCTCTTATTTTTGTGTATGTGGTGTGCATATTTGGAGTGATGCTTTTTCTCTCATTATTCATTTGATTTATCACTCACTTGCACCCCATACTATTTTGTGTACACCTTTGTAGTGCGCCTAGGGCTTTTTTGGTGTGTGGCATCTGTCTCTCATTGTGTGCCACAGAAAACCTAGTGTGTAATACTGGGCAATTTTTTTTTTAATTCTCCCAGGTACAAATAAATAAATAGTGGGAGATAAAGATTGGCAATTCTGCCTCTGTGCCAGTGCTGTGTGTGGCATCTGTCTCTCATTGTGTGCCACAGAAAACCTAGTGTGTAATACTGGGCCTGATTTCTTGACAATTCTCCCACAATAAAGTTAAAAAAAGGGGGAGATTAAGATTGGCAATTCTGCCTCAGTGCAAGTCGTGTGTGTGTCATCTGTCTTTCATTTTATGCCACAGAACGTATACTGTATAAGAGTGGCCCACATTTCTTAAATATTCTCCCAGAAAAACTAAAAAGGGGGAGATTTTTATTGGTAGTGTCTGCATCAGCGTCAGTCCTGTTAGTGGCATATCTGTCTGCCACAGAAGCTGTGTACTGTTATACATTGGGCCTGATTTTACCTGCAGTCTCAGCCACCTACAAAGGGATATATAAATCCTACATAAGTTTGAGTTCACCTTGTAACTGGTTTTACAGTAACAAATACCGTTACTTTGGTTACGTTTTGCAAACAATGAGGAAGTCTGGTGGAAGAGGTCGTGGCCGTGGGCGGTCATTGTCAGCTTGTAATGATGGTAGTGGTGGTGGAGCATCAGGTGGTCATGGGAAAAGCAATATAGCACCTAAGTCTCGAGTTGTTGAGACAGGTTCGTCGTCTGGCTACACAAGGCCTCGAACGCTCCCTTTTCTGGGAGTAGGAAAACCGCTTTTAAAGCCGGAGCAGCAAGAACAAGTTTTGGCTTTCCTTGCTGACTCAGCCTCTAGCTCTTTTGCCTCCTCTTCTGAAACTGCTAAATGTAAAAGCAGCGCGTCGTTAGTGGATGTTCACGGTCAGGGACAAGTCGCTTCCTTGTCTTCTTCACCCAGAACAAGAGAGAAGGATGCGTCAGGCGACACAACGGGTTACTCCATGGAGCTCTTTACACATACCGTTCCTGGGTTAGAAAGTGAAACAGTTAACAGGCCATGCCCATTAGAAGTTGAATCGGACATGGAGTGCACAGATGCACAGCCACAGCCAGATTACTATGCTGTTCCTTTGACTCAGACCAGAACATTGCCCTCGCAGTGTACTGAGCCAGAATCAAACCCAGCTGAGACTATGTTGCCCCGTCACGAACGCTATACCACCGGCTTACACGGTGACACAGACGAAGTTGCACACGAGATAGAAGAGGAGGTCATAGATGACCCAGTTGTTGACCCCGATTGGCAGCCATTGGGGGAACAGGGTGCAGGCGGCAGTAGTTCTGAAGCGGAGGAGGAGGAGCTGCAGCAGGCATCAACATCACAACAGGTTCCATCTGCCAAGCCCGTATCTGGCCAAAAACGCGTGGCAAAACCAAAACCAGTTGGAGGACAGCGTGGCCATCCAGTTAAAGAAGCTCAGTCTGCAATGCCTGAAAAGGTATCCGATAGTAGAAAGAGTGCAGTCTGGCATTTTTTTAAACAACATCCAAATGATCAGCGCAAAGTCATCTGTCAAAAATGTTCAACTACCTTAAGCAGAGGTCAGAATTTTAAAAGTCTAAATACAAGTTGCATGCATAGACATTTAACCACCATGCATTTGCAAGCCTGGACTAACTACCAAATGTCCCTAAAGGTTGCAGCACCCTCGGCCAATGAAGCTAGTCAGCAACGCTACATCCCTTCCCTCACTGTAAGCCCACCATTTCCCGCACCACCTGCAGTATCTGTGCAGCTTTCGTCGCCAGGCCAAAGCAGTCAGGGAATCACCAGGTTCGTAGTAGGAAACACTGCATGTAGGGCACCGGCAAGAATACCATCTCCAACCCTCTCTCAGTCTGCCATGTCCACCGGCACCCCTGCTAGTTCCACGATCTCCAGCTCTCCAGTCCAGCTCACCCTACATGAGACTCTTGTTAGGAAAAGGAAGTACTCATCCTCGCATCCGCGTACACAGGGTTTGAACGCCCACATTGCTAGACTAATCTCATTAGAGATGATGCCCTACCGGTTAGTTGAAAGCGAAGCTTTCAAAGCGCTGATGGACTATGCTGTACCACGCTACGAGCTACCCAGTCGACACTTCTTTTCGAGAAAAGCCATCCCAGCCCTACAACAGCATGTTAAAGACCGCATCGTCCATGCACTCAGCCAATCTGTGAGTACAAAGGGGCACCTGACAACAGATGCATGAACCAGTAGGCATGGGCAGGGACGTTACGTGTCCATCACGGCACACTGGGTTAATGTGGTGGATGCAGGGTCCACAGGGGACAGCAATATTGGGACAGTTCTGCCCACGGTCTAGGAAACAGTTGGTTGTTGGCGTTCGCCCCCCCTCCTCCTCCTCGTCCTCCTGCAGAAGCGAGAGGTCGTCCACAGACTGCAGTCGCACAATCACTCCATCCGCAGCTGCCACTGTTGCACACCAGGTGTCCCATTATGGGACAGCTATTGGCAAGCGTCAGCAGGCTGTATTGGCAATGAAATGTTTGGGCGACAACAGACACACCGCAGAAGTTCTGTCCGAGTTCTTGCAGAAAGAAACTCAGTCATGGCTGGGCACTGTACATCTTGAGGCAGGCAAGGTAGTGAGTGATAACGGAAGGAATTTCATGGCTGCCATAGCCCTTTCCCAACTGAAACACATTCCTTGCCTGGCTCACACCTTAAACCTGGTGGTGCAGTGCTTTCTGAAAAGTTATCCGGGGTTACCCGATCTGCTCCTCAAAGTGCGCAGACTTTGCTCGCATATCCGCCATTCGCCCGTACACTCCAGCTGTATGCAGAACTATCAGCGGTCTTTGAACCTTCCCCACCATCGCCTAATCATCGACATTGCAACAAGGTGGAACTCCACACTGCACATGCTTCAGAGACTGTGCGAAAAGAGGCGTGCTGTTATGTATTTGTGGGAGGATACACATACACGGGCAGGCAGTTGGATGGCAGACATGGAGTTGTCAGGTGTGCAGTGGTCGAAGGTACAAGACCTGTGTCAAGTCCTTCAGTGTTTTGAGGAATGCACACGGCTGGTTAGTGCAGACAATGCCATAATAAGCATGAGCATCCCCCTAATACGTCTGCTGATGCAAAGTTTGATGCACATAAAGGAGCAGGCGTCTGCAGCCGAGGAAGAGGAAAGCCTTGATGACAGTCAGCCATTGTCTGGTCAGGGCAGTGTAGAGGACGCGTTAGCGGGTGAAGAGGAGGAGGAGGACGAGGAGGATGATGGGGATGAGTATTTTTTTTAATGAGGAAGCTTCTCCTGGGCCAATAGAAATTGGTGGCGTTGCAAGGCCGGGTTCTGTTTTTTTGAGGGAGACAAGTGACGTAGATTTGCCTGTAACTGCCCCTCAACCCAGCACAACCGCAGATATGACAACTGGAACTTTGGCCCACATGGCGGATTATGCCTTATGTATCCTCAAAAGGGACCCACGCATTATTAAAATGATGACCGATGACGATTACTGGTTGGCCTGCCTCCTTGATCCTCGCTATAAAGGCAAATTGCAAAATATTATGCCACATGAGAACCTCGAACAAATATTAGCAACCAAACAAGCAACTATTGTAGAACGTTTGATTCAGGCATTCCCAGCACACAGCGCCGGTGATGGTTCTCACACGAGCTGCAGGGGGCTACAGGGCAGAGGTGTTAGAGGTGCACAAATCAGAAGTGGCGTTGGACAGAGGGGTTTTCTGACCAGGTTGTGGAGTGATTTCGCAATGACCGCAGACAGGACAGGTACTGCAGCATCTATTCAAAGTGACAGGAGACAACATTTGTTCTCCCTCAACCGTCATTCCCATTTGATTACTGGGCATCCAAATTAGACACCTGGCCTGAATTGGCAGAATATGCATTGCAGGAGCTTGCTTGCCCAGCAGCTAGTGTGCTATCTGAAAGAGTATTCAGTGCTGCTGGTTCAATATTAACCGAAAAAAGGACTCGTCTGGCTACCCAAAATGTTGATGATCTAACCTTCATTAAAATGAACCACTCCTGGATTTCGAATTATTTTGCCCCACCTTTCCCGGCTGACACCTAGCTTTCCTATAAAAAGGTCTTGCTTGTGGACTGGTCTTACTGAGTGTTCCAATCTCTTACTTTGCAGCAGCTGTTTGTCCAGCATACGACATGTTTACACCTCCCTAAATGGGAAAACTCCCCCCACGGGGCCGTGGTCTCGCCACTTGGCGAAAGCACCCGTTAGAGTGCCGTTTGTCTGAAGAGGTGGGTGTGCCCGCTTTTGGTCGAAGGCACTGCCACTGGGTCCCTCATAGTACAATAAAGTGTCTCTGTCGGTGGTGGCGCGCACCCAACGTCAGACACACCGTTGTAACATGAGGGGCCCTGGGCCTGTACCGCCGGCCACAAAAGAGTTTCCCCCCCCCAGCTCAAACTCTGCTCTACCACGTGCAAAATTATCTCTCACAGCTCCACCAATGTTTAGTCTATGCGCTGACATCCTTCAATGCCTGGCACTGATAATACCAATTTGTTGACATGTATGATGCTAGTTTCAATAGTCAGGGTCAGTGTCCTATATTGACACCAGTAAATACTTAGCGCCAAATAACTATGTCTGAAACACAGCAGATGAGCCCACCCCTGTACCTAAGTATGCCACCCTTTTGTTTTGTTGTTTTGCGAGACATTAACATCTATTTATTTTTTGTGAGTACTAACTGTGTCAGACACTCCTTCCAATCGTCCTCCGCTGACCACACCAATGCTGCCTGTGTACCCCTGCAAGATAATTCAAACTGCATTGAGCCTAATGTTTTTTATTTTAGGCCTACTAAGTCTGTCTGCGGTCCCTCCTTCCAATTGTCCTCCACTGACCACACCAATCCTGCCCGTGTACCCCTGGAACCTATTTTAAAGTGCATAAAGCCTACTTTTTTTATTTTAGGCCTATTAAGTCTGTCTGCGGTCCCTCCTTCCAATAGTCCTCCGCTGACCACACCAATGCTGCCTGTGTACCCCTGCCACATAATGGAAGCTGCATAGAGCCTATTTTATTATTTTAGGCCTAGGAAGCCTGTCTACGGTCCCTCCTTCCAATTGTCCTCCGCTGACCACACCAATCCTGCCCGTGTACCCCTGGAACCTATTTTAAAGTGCATAAAGCCTACTTTTTTAATTTATTTTCTATTTATAAAGCCCTGATGGACTACGCTGTACCACGCTACGAGCTACCCAGTCGACACTTCTTTTCGAGAAAAGCATTCCCAGCCCTCCACCAGCATGTAAAAGACCGCATTGTCCATGCACTCAGGCAATCTGTGATTAGAAAGGTGCACCTGACAACAGACGCATGGACCAGTAGGCATGGCCACGGAAGGTAATGTGTCCATTACGGCGCACTGGGTTAATGTGGTGGATGCAGGGTCCACAGGGGACAGCCTACTAAGCCTGTCTGCAGTCCCTAATTCAATTGTCCTCCGCTGACCACACAAATGCTGCCTGTGTACCCTTGTAACCTTTTTTAAACTGCATTGAGCCTACTTTTTTGTTTAAGGCCTACTACCTGTGTCTGTCTGCACCACTCAATACAGCTGTCCTCCTCTGAAAAAAGCTGAGCTTCAATTGTCAGGTTTTCAGCCTATAGGAATTTGAAAACTGCAGTGGGGCTACTAGTTTGGTTGGGCCTACTAACGGTGTCTGCCGCCTCCTTGGTCTTCTACAATTTGCAAAGACTAGCTTCAATCTTCAGGCTTTAGGGCTATTTTTAAAAATAGGAAACTGCATTTGGGCTACTAGTTTGGTTGGGGCCTACTAACGGTGTCTGCCGCTCCTGGGTGTTCTCCTCCAGGTTTCCTTGTCTGAGCTTCAACCTTCAGGCTCTCATTAAGTAGTTGTTTAGATAGGAAACTGCATTTGGGCTACTAGTTTGGTTGGGGCCTACTAACGGTGTCTGCTGCTCCTGGGTGTTCTCCTCCAGGTTTCCTTGTCTGAGCTTCAACCTTCAGGCTCTCATTAAGTAGTTGTATAGATAGGAAACTGCATTTGGGCTACTAGTTTGGTTGGGTCCTACTAACGGTGTCTGCTGCTGCTTGGTGTTCTCCTCCACTTTACATAGACTAGCTTCAATCTTCAGGCTTTAGGGCTATTTTTTAAAATAGGAAACTGCATTTGGGCTACTAGTTTGGTTGGGGCCTACTAACGGTGTCTGCCGCTCCGGGGTGTTCAGCTCCAGGTTTCCTTGTCTGAGCTTCAACCTTCAGGCTCTCATTAAGTAGTTGTTTAGATAGGAAACTGCATTTGGGCTACTAGTTTGGTTGGGGCCTACTAACGGTGTCTGCCGCTCCTGGGTGTTCTCCTCCAGGTTTCCTTGTCTGAGCTTCAACCTTCAGGCTCTCATTAAGTAGTTGTTTAGATAGGAAACTGCATTTGGGCTACTAGTTTGGTTGGGGCCTACTAACGGTGTCTGCTGCTGCTTGGTGTTCTCCTCCACTTTACATTGACTAGCTTCAATCTTCAGGCTTTAGGGCTATTTTTTAAAATAGGAAACTGCATTTGGGCTACTAGTTTGGTTGGGGCTTACTAACGGTGTCTGCCGCTCCTGGGTGTTCAGCTCCAGGTTTCCTTGTCTGAGCTTCAACCTTCAGGCTCTCATTAAGTAGTTGTTTAGATAGGAAACTGCATTTGGGCTACTAGTTTGGTTGGAGCCTACTAACGGTGTCTGCCGCTCCCGGGTGTTCTCCTCCAGGTTTCCTTGTCTGAGCTTCAACCTTCAGGCTCTCATTAAGTAGTTGTTTAGATAGGAAACTGCATTTGGGCTACTAGTTTGGTTGGGGCCTACTAACGGTGTCTGCTGCTGCTTGGTGTTCTCCTCCACTTTACATAGACTAGCTTCAATCTTCAGGCTTTAGGGCTATTTTTTAAAATAGGAAACTGCATTTGGGCTACTAGTTTGGTTGGGGCCTACTAACGGTGTCTGCCGCTCCCGGGTGTTCTCCTCCAGGTTTCCTTGTCTGAGCTTCAACCTTCAGGCTCTCATTAAGTAGTTGTTTAGATAGGAAACTGCATTTGGGCTACTAGTTTGGTTGGGGCCTACTAACGGTGTCTGCTGCTGCTTGGTGTTCTCCTCCACTTTACATAGACTAGCTTCAATCTTCAGGCTTTAGGGCTATTTTTTAAAATAGGAAACTGCATTTGGGCTACTAGTTTGGTTGGGGCCTACTAACGGTGTCTGCCGCTCCTGGGTGTTCAGCTCCAGGTTTCCTTGTCTGAGCTTCAACCTTCAGGCTCTCATTAAGTAGTTGTTTAGATAGGAAACTGCATTTGGGCTACTAGTTTGGTTGGAGCCTACTAACGGTGTCTGCCGCTCCTGGGTGTTCTCCTCCAGGTTTCCTTGTCTGAGCTTCAACCTTCAGGCTCTCATTAAGTAGTTGTTTAGATAGGAAACTGCATTTGGGCTACTAGTTTGGTTGGGGCCTACTAACGGTGTCTGCTGCTGCTTGGTGTTCTCCTCCACTTTACATAGACTAGCTTCAATCTTCAGGCTTTAGGGCTATTTTTTAAAATAGGAAACTGCATTTGGGCTACTACTTTGGTTGGGGCCTACTAAAGGTGTCTGCTGCTTGGTGTTCTCCTCCACTTTACATAGACTAGTTTCAATCTTCAGGCTTTAGTGCTATTTTTAAAAATAGGAAACTGCATTTGGGCTACTAGTTTGGTTGGGGTCTACTAACGGTGTCTGACGCTCCTTGGTGTTCTCCACTTTACAAAGACTAGCTTCAATCTTCCGGCTTTAGGGCTATTTTAAAAAATAGGAAACTGCATTTGGGCTACTTGTTTGGTTGGGGTCTACTAACGGTGTCTGCCGCTCCTTGCTGTTCTCCTCCACTGAACAAAGCAGTGCCGCCTGTTTAATACTGTTAGCAATTTTGAATTGCATTTAGCCTAGTTACTTATTTGGGCCTACTCACGGTGTCAGCATCATTACCGTTGTCCTCCACTGAACAAAGCAATGCCGCCTGGTTAGTCCTGTTACCAACTTTGAACTGCATTTAGGCCACTTTATTATTTGGGCCTATATCTGTGTTTCCTCCTCATCCTGCCAATTGCCCAGCCAGTGATAGATGAGTCTGCTGGTACATTGACCCAGACCACTACATTCCCCTTGCACGCTACACAGCCAGAATCTGACCCTGCTGAAAGTCTGGTTCCCCTTCCCGCATACTATAAAACCTTACACGGGGACAAAGAGGAAGGTGCAGATGAAAGTGCAGGTTCCTTCATCAGGTGGGGGGGCATACTCATTGGCGACGTCACTGGCACATGGCCCCTCATAGTACGCAAAAGTGTAGCTGCCGGTGGGAGGCGCCCCCGCCGTGCAAACACACCGCCGTACTTTGAGGGGCCCTGTGCCAGAGCCAATGCGAACGAGTGGGCCCCCCCTGCTTGCTCAGGATCACAGCACTTGCAAAGTTGAAATACTTACCTCTCCCTGCTCCACCGCCATGACGTAGTCCACGTTTCCTGGGCCCACTAAAAACTTGAACCAGCCCTACCCCCCCACAACTTTACCCAAATGACCCCCAATTTCCAATGCCTAAATATTATTATAAGGTAAATTAAGATTGGCAAGCTTCAGTAACAACAATGGATGTTTTTGCCATTAAAATGGGCACTCTAGGTGTTTTCCTGGCCCCCACTCACTGCCAAATATGCTTCCCCATTGACTTGCATTGGGTTTCGTGTTTCGGTCGATCCCGACTTTTCGACATAATCGGCCGATCTCACTCGACTCGACTTTTGAGATAGTCAGGTTTCGCGAAACCCGACTCGACCCTAAATAAGTAAAAGTCGCTCAACCCTATCCAGCAACTGACAAGCTGATGGCAGTGTGTGGCAACAAAAACATACAATCTCCTCACCGGAGGTGCCGGCAATCTAGGGGCTTATTTCAGCTGAGTCCCTGAACACACATAAATGTGACCACACTGGCGCATGCACGTAGCAGATTCAATACTAGCGCATGGCTGTGCGGTCATGAGAGCCTTAAATAGCTGCAGCAAGTACAGGACCTTCCTAGAAGGACCAATGAGAGGCTGCTACAGAGCCTGAGCACCTTCAGGACCTTCTTGGAGGACCAATGGATTTAGCTGCAGCATCTGAACATGTGACCCACGATCTCCACTGAGAGATCATACTCTGGGCATGCTCAGAACGAGAAAAGCAGGACTTAGTCCCAGAAGCGTCTGCTCGCCGCTGCCCAGCACTGGCTTTAATGGCAGAAGCTGGAAAAGCAGCAGTAACCCTTTGTACAGAGTCAGACTGAGCGAAACGCTGGGACTGACGTTTCTGCTGAACAGGCTCCACTGCGGCAGGAGAAGAATGGGAGACCGCAGTGGAGATGGCCCGAGATTCCCCACGTGCAGAGGCGGGAACTCGACCCCTAACATCACCCCCCTCGGTGACTGACAATTTTGTCCGGCATACCGTGTAGGCGAAATATGTGTTTGATAAACAACGCCGCCAGAGCCCGTGCAGAAGGTAGCCGTGGAAGAGGCACCAAGTGCACCATTTTGGAAAAATGGTCGGTGATCACCCAAATAATGGTGCAGCTACGAGACCTGGGTATTGGGTAAGCCCACCACAAAATCCATCCCGACCATCTCCCAGGGCCTATCTGCCACCGGCAGAGGGTGAAGCAACCCAGCTGGCCGTTGACGAGGAGACTTGTTCTTGGCGCAGGAGACACATGCCCGAACATAGTCTGTGACGTCACGGACCATATGAGGCCACCAATATGTCCTCGCCAGTAACTCAGATGTCTTTTTGGTCCCGAAATGTCCACCCACCCTAGACGAGTGAGCCCAAGAAAGAACCTCCGGACGCAAACTGGATGGTACAAAAGTCTTGCCCGGAGGCACAGACTCTAGTGAAACCGGGGCCACAGTTCTCAGGCTCTCGGAAGGGACAATAAGCCGAAGCTCCTCTTCCTCCTCAGATGATGATACCACGGAGCGAGAGAGAGCGTCGGCACGAATGTTCTTCTCCCCGGAAAGAAAATGGAGGGTGAAATGAAACCGAGAGAAGAACAAGGACCATCTGGCCTGGCGAGAATTTAGCCGCTGGGCGGTCTGTAAATAAACCAAATTCTTGTGGTCTGTGAATACTTGAAAGGGAAAGCGAGCCCCCTCCAAGAGAACACACTCAGAGAAAGCCAACTTCATGGCTAGCAACTCCCTGTCCCCGATGGAATAATTCCTCTCCGCCGGTGTGAAGGTCTTGGAGAAGAAGAAGCAAGGATGCTTCTGACCTTGAGCATCTTTTTGGAAAAGGACTGCTCCAGCACCAACGGATGAGGCATCCACCTCCATGATAAATGGCTTATCTACATCGGGGCGATGTAGGATGGGAGCACTAGCAAAATGTGACTTAATAGAAGAGAAGGCCTTGGAGACCTCTTCAGACCACAATTTGGGATTTTCTCCCTTCTTGGTGAGGGCTACCAAGGGAGCTACCAAAGTGGAATAGTGGGGAATGAACTGGCGATAATAATTAATGGACCCCATAAAGCGCTGCACCGCTTTAAGTGAATGGGGTTCCTGCCAGTCCATCACAGCCTGTAGTTTGGCAGGATCCATAGCCAATCACTGGGCGGAGATGATATAGCCCAGGAAAGGTAAAGACTCCTGCTCAAACATACACTTCTCCAACTTTGCATAGAGGGAATTTGCCCGTAAGAGGTCGAAGACTCTGCCAACATCTCTCCGGTGGGAGTCAATATCTGGAGAGTAGATGAGAATATCATCCAGATAGACTACGACCGAGGTGGAGAGCATATTCCAGAAGATATCGTTAACAAAGTCTTGGTAAACGGCTGGGGCATTACAGAGCCCGAAGGGTATCACCAGATATTCATAGTGCCCATCCCTGGTGTTAAAAGCCGTCTTCCATTCGTCCCCCTCATGGATGCGAATCAGGTTGTAAGCACCCCACAGATCTAATTTTGTGAATACCCTTGCTCCCCGAAGCCTATCAAAGAGCTCCGAAATCAGGGGCAGAGGATACTTATTCTTAACGGTGATGGCGTTAAGACCCCTGTAATCTATGCATGGATGTAGTTCCCCGCTCTTCTTCTGTACGAAGAAGAACCCAGCCCCTGCAGGTGACATTGACTTCCTGATGAACCCTCTTGCCAGATTCTCTTAAATGTATTGAGACATTGCCTCCGTCTCTGGGAGAGATAACGGATATACTCGACCCCGGGGAGGCTCAGCACCAGGCAAGAGATCAATAGGACAGTCATAGGGGCGATGTGGCGGAAGGATCTCCGCCGCCTTTTTGGAGAACACGTCTGCATAGGGCCAATATTGCTTGGGGAGAGAGGATAGATCTGCGGGTACCTCAGTAGTAGCAACCTGAACGCATTCCCTCTGACACCTACCCCCACAAGATTCACCCCATCCCAGAATTTTGCCTGAGGACCACTCGATATGAGGAGAGTGGTACCGTAGCCAAGGTATCCCCAACAGGACCTCATCAATTCCCTCAGGAATGATGAGCTGAGATATAATCTCCCGATGGTATGGCGACATGGACAGAGTAAAAGGGATGGTCTGGTGTGTTATCTAAGAGGGCAGTGTCGACTCATTCATCACTCGTACCGTTACTGGTTGAGTTAGCATTACTAGGGGTATTGCGTGACGTTGGGCGAAGGCAGAAGGCATAAAATTACCCTCCGCCCCAGAATCCACGCAGAGCTCTACTGAGTGGGTGGATGAGCCTATAGTAATTGTCCCCGTAAAGGACAATTTGGAGGCAAACGTCGCCGTCTCTAGTGTACCTCCACCTACTACCACTAGACGCTGACGTTTCCTCGACCGCTGGGAACATCTGGTGGCAAGATGTCCTGACTGCTGGCAAACATGACAGACCTTGAGTGCACAAGCGGTCTGGGACTTAGATCCCGCTCGTGAGACTTCCATGGCCTCATGTGACTCAGGGACCAGGACCGGAGATTCCAGAGGTTTGGCGAAGGTGGGAGCCAGCCGAAACCTCTGCCTACACTGGGCTCGCTCTAACCTCCGCTCGTTAAAATGGAGGTCAATGCGAGTGGAGACAGCTATTAACTCCTCCAGTGTAGCGGGAATCTCCCTAGTGGCCAGCCCCCTCCAAAATATGGGGATAAGGGCTTTATCCGACCACTCCAGCTCAGATGCTAGGGTACGGAAGTGGACGGCAAAATGGCTGACCAAGGAAGAACCCTGAGTCAATGCCAGCAGTTGGAGCGCCGTGTCATGGGTGACCCGAGGTCCTAAAAAGACCTGTTTCAGAGTGCTCAGGAACAGCGGAGGACTCTGCACCACATGATCGCCACGCTCCCACAGCGGCGTAGCCCATTCCAGTGCCCTGTTCGACAAGAGAGACACAATAAATCCCACCTTTGCCCGCTCTGTGGGAAAACGTGCAGCCAGGAGCTCGAGGTATATAGAGCACTGACTCATGAAACCCCTACAAGATTTCCTATCTCCAGAAAATTTTTCTGGCAGCGGGAGACGAGATCATGTCGGAACAGGGGTGGAAGTGGACAAGGTTGCTGCAGCCACGCTAGCAGCCTGTACAGCAACTGCGGTAACATCCACAGCTGAGGTTGTGCTCTCGAGAGCCGCCAACCTACCCTCCAGCTGCTGGATGTACCGCAAGGACTGCTGTATGTCCGCCATTTACTAGCCAGACCCTGGCGCTAGTATTCTGTTAGGGCTGGCGCTCGCAGCCCGGGGTCCACCATGCAGGAGAGGACCTGCTGCTGGCAAATGGTGGCCCTTTATGGCGATAGAAGCAAACTCTGTTACTTCACAGAGACGCTGTGCCGGATCTCACTCTGACCCTCGGTGGCTATAGTGCCCGCGCCTGAGGACGCCCCGATTCAGCAGCTGAGACCTTGGCAACTAAGGAACGCGGAACCCTGTTGACTTCACAGGAGTATCCAGCAACTGCCGAGCTGATGGCAGTGTGTGGCAACACAAACATACAATCTCCTCACCGGAGGAGCCGGTATTCTAGGGGCTTACTTCAGCCGGGGCCCTAAATCCACGCACACAATCTCCTCGCCGGAGGTGCCGGCATTCTAGGGGCTTATTTCAGCCGAGTCCCTGAACACACATAAATGTGACAACACTGGCACATACACATAACTGATTCAATACTAGCGCATGGCCGTGCGGTCATGAGAGCATTAAATAGCTGCAGCAAGTACAGGACCTTCCTAGAAGGACCAATGAGAGGCTGCTACAGAGCCTGAGCATCTTCAGGACCTTCCTGGAGCACCAATGGATTTAGCTGCAGTATCTGAACATGTGACCCTCGATCTCCACTGAGAGATCTTACTCTGGGCATGCTCAGAACGAGAAAAGCAGGACTTAGTCCCAGAAGCGTCTGCTCGCCACTGCCCAGCACTGGCTTTAATGGCAGAAGCTGGAAAAGCAGCAGTAACCCTTTGTACAGAGTCAGACTGAGCGAGATGCTGGGACTGACGTCTCTGCTGAGCAGGCTCCACTGTGGCAGGAGAAGAATGGGAGCCTGCAGCGGAGATGGCCCAAGATTCTTCCTGTGCAGAGGCGGGAACTGGACCCCCAACAGTGGGGGGCAGGATTATGTGTGGTAATGTAGTGGTGGGCGGGATTATATGTGGTGGGTGGTGCCATTACTAAAGATCTTCTGCACCCCCTATAATTTTAGATATTTACTCACTTTTACCTTATTTTTGTGATGGGGACTTGAGCCATGATGCAAATTTTCTTATTATGATGTGGATGTGCAAAGGATTTTAACCATTTTGTATTGCAAAGAGCGAAGTTCACTGCAAAATCCAAGGTGAATTTTTCCCTCAAATATTTTTGCAATAACTTAAAGGAAACCTGACATCAGATATCTGAAGCCCGATCCGTGGGAAGCATGTGTGGCACCCCAGGAGTTCAGGTACCACATTAGTGCTGCCTTCTTCTCGGGGAGGGTAGTGCTATGCCTGGAAACAAGAGGAATCCCTTTAGCAGGTGAATCTGACACACACCTTCCAACTCCAGGCCAGAAGCCGGAGCTTAAAACCCTGCTTTAGGGGAATTTCCCTATTCCCTTCCTTGCCTGGAGGAGGAGCTAGACAGTTGGTCCAGGGAGACCAGAGAAGTGCAGTCTGAAGCAGATAATAACAAGTGAGGAACAGAGGAGAGATTGAGGGCTCAAGGAGGCTGCGAGTGAGCCTCCTAGAAGCCAGAGTGCAGAAACTGGGGACCGGGAGCCCGAGGCTGTGGGGAGCTGCAAGCCCCATAGCAGAACCGGAGGGCATAGGACTACATGCAAACTGCCAGTACAACACCTGAGGTACAGCAGCAGTCAGAGCCTGGAGTCGCTGCACCTGAGACAAGAAGAGAACGGTTCAAGCTGCCTTCCATGCAGGTACTGTCCCAGGACAGGAGATAAAGGAGTACCTTGCCAGCAAACGTTAGGGAGCAAGGGACCAGAAAAGCAGCACATAGTGGAAGGCTCCCAACTTGACCTGCCAAGGGGATTTCCACTTGTTTCCGGACTGCCTGGACTCCTTCTGAACCTGTTGCTGGCACCCTGGACCAGGGCCGGACTGGGACTAAAATTCAGCCCTGGCATATGAAGTTACACAGGCCCACTTGTCACATGGTGATTGTATAATATCTTTGTACACTTGTACGTTACAAGAAGTGCGGGGAGTGTAACACGACTATATAACATATAATCACAGCTGCATCCAGCATTACAGCTCAGTCCTATTTATGGCTTTTAGTTGCAGTACCAAGAAAAGCCGCTACTTTACCTACATAACTGGATCTCGTAGATAATGAAGGGATGAGATGACCAAAGGCTATGGAACCTCATTCTGATGCTCCATAAACTTTGCCTACAGCCACTTTTGGTTCCGCTGCGCAGCATGAGACCCGGTGACTCTGAAGAGCAGTGACATCAGTAACGTCACCGCTCTTCAGATATTCCGGGTCTTGCGCTGAGCTCCGCGACTGTGAAGAGCAGTATTGTTACTACCATCACCTCTCTTCAGAGTCGCTGGGTCTCGCCAGGCCTGGGCTAGTAGTGGGGTGTCTGATAGACACCTCTCCATTACTTACACCAGGGATTGACAGAAGCTGACATTAAGCAGCTGACATCAACCCTAAAAATCATTACACATACCAGAATTAAATGCTCTGGCGGCTGGGAAAAGCAGTAGAGTTAGCGCTATTCCCAGGCGCCGGGTGCTAACTACAACTGTCATCATCCTTGCCTGGTCTCCCTGCCAAGCATTTCTGTTGTATTTACATGCGCTGATCTCAGGCCACTAAACGAGTGTAATTGACAATACTGAAGTCTTTGGACGCTTGTTTCCCGGCCTCTTTAAACCAACTGAGAAAGAATGAAGGGAACAGAATAATCACAAGTAGATCAATCTGTCACCATACAGTATCATGTTATCAGCAGCATATCTACAGTTTACACCGGCGATGTGCTGCTGAGAACAAGGATTTCTGTTCCCGCATAAACAATCCAATCACTTGATGAATAGGCAGCATTTTGCTTATTTAGTATAATATACCCCATAGTCCTCCATATATTATAATGTGCACTTCAGTCCTCCATATAGCATAATACACTCCTCATAGTCCTCCATATATTAAAATACACTGCTCAGTCCTCCATATAGTATAATACGCTCCTCATAGTGCTACATATACTATAATGCATCGCCATAGTCATCCATGTAGTACAATTCACTTCCTATAGTATAATGCACCCCATAGTTCTTCATATAATATAATGTATTCCCCATAGTCCTCGATACAGTATAATGCAGCCCACGTATAGTATAATGCTGCCACCCCAGAGTATAATGCAGCCACCACAGAATATTTTGTAGCCACCTGAGTATAATGTAACCCTCCAGAGAATATAATGCAACCCCCTCATATAGTATAATGCAGCCCCTGCATATATAATATATGAAACCAAAGAACAGCCAAATAAATAATACAGCTCTATCACATCCATACTGGAATATTACCCAAAACAAAAGAATGAATCTCAGAGCAAAATATCATTAAATATATTTATTTAAATAATAAATAGTTCGACAAAGAATGATCGTAAAAATACATACAAAAGATGAAAACAGGGCTAAGGACACCTAGATGCCAAGCCTGGTGAGGTAGAAATACAGTTGCTGCAGGAATAGTAACAAAGGTGTCCCTCTCATGTTGATAAATACTTATGGGTAGTGCAATATAGGTACAATACAAATTGAATGAAGAGAGCTCACAGCCATATGCAAGTGCAAAGCAGACTATTAAAGTCAATAGTAAATGACATGAGGAGCTGCATTTAACTAGAACAGAATCTATATATGATCCACCACCGCAGATCAGCAGCCTTCATAATGAAGTTATGCACATAGAATGTAAAGTCAACAGAGGAGGGCATAAGTAAACAAAATGAATGCAGTAAACCTACCAGGCGTGGACAAGAGGTCTCTCTCTTCATTCAATTTGTATTGTACCTATATTGCACTACCCATAAGTATTTATCAACATGAGAGGGACAACTTTGTTACTATTCCAGCAGCAATTGTATTTCTACCTCACCAGGCTTGGCATCTAGGTGTCCTTAGCCCTGTTTTCATCTTTTGTATGTATATATAATATATGGTAGCCCCCTCATAGAGCATAATGCAGCCCCCCATACAATATAATGTAGCCCCTCCATAGAATACAATGCAGCCCTCCTCATATAGTATAATGCACCTCCCCATAGAATATAATGTAGCCCCCTCATAGAGTATGATGCAATCACCCCTCATAGAATATAATAAATTTAATACATAGAATACATTTAATATAGAATATAATATAGCCTACCTCCCCATAGAATATAATGTAGCCCCATAAAAGAGTATGATGCAGTCCTACCTCATAGAATATAATACAGCCCCCATAGAATATAATACAGCCCCTCATAGAATGTAATACAGCACAGCCCCCCATATAATGTACTACATCCCCCCATAGAATGTCATACAGTCCCCCCATAGAATATAATACAGCACATCACCCCATAGAATGTCATACAGCCCCCCATAGGATATAATACAGTACAGCACTCCATAGAAGGTAATACAGCACAGCACCCCATAGAATGTCATACAGCCCCTCATAGGATATAATACAGCACAGCATCCCATAGGATATAACACAGTACAGCACCCCATAGAATGTCATACAGGCCCCCCATAGGATATAATACAGCACAGCACCCCATAGGATATAATACAGCACAGCACCCCATAGAATGTCATACAGCCCCCCATAGAATATAATAAATACAGTCCCCCATAGAATGGCTTCACAGTCCAGCATTTATTGATAGATTAAAAAAAAACACACACAATCCTCACCTCTCTTCGTGCCCCGCGCTGCTCCTGGCTCCGGTCTCAGCAGCTGCAGTCTGCCCGGCACACAGCAGGTACGCGGTGATAGATGTCATCGTTCACCCGCAGTGTCAGAGGCAGAGGGGAATGATGGGAGAGGGAGCGTCATCTGACACTCTCTCCTCCATCATTGCATTGAACTGTACCGGCGTCTGTATAGTTGAATACGGCGGCAGCAGGGGGGTGAGACGGCCCTGGCAGGGGGGTGAGGTGGCGGCGCTTGCGTGGGAGTCGGCCCTGGCACCGCTGGCAGAGCGTGCAGGGATCGAGCAGCCCACTACAGACACTGGCCCTTCTGGCATTTGCCTGCCCTTGTCTGAGGACTGCTACCATCAGTAAAGCAGGTAAAAGACTGAAAACTCCATGTCATCCACTTATTCGTCGGCATACACCATCCCTGCAACACACCTTGGGAGCCCTGGGGACCCTGCTTCACCTGTGGGAAGCGTTACCATCTTGCTGCAACAACATCACCCCAGAGAATCCCTTTAAGCAGCGTCGGTCCCTACTGACCGAACACCACAGGTGGCGTCAAGAATAATAGAATTTATTACCAAATATCCTTAAAAGACTGTCCCCATCAGTTTGAGTCCCAGGGCACGAACCGGGTCACAGCCACCGTGACATCCCCTTTAAGACCGGATCCGGTACCGAGTACCCCAAGCCCTGGTGGGAGACTCACATGCATCAGACACTTGCTGTATAGTTTCAGTCATGCATGTTTGACTCTGAAATGTTGCGGTGTTTTAAAGAAAAAAAACTTTAAAAAAGTTGGAAAAGCGGCTCCTGATAGCTTTGCCGCACCCTGTAGCAATGACTGACAGGTCTCTCCCTATACATGCACTCAGGGAGAGACCTCTCACTCAAAGGCAGCTGGTACAGCTTGGTCCCTAGAGGTTTTTAGCTTATGTTTTACATGCATAGATGTCTGAAATCATACAGCCAGTTTCTGACAGATGCTGCCTGAGGATCGGGTTGTTGTTGGTCTCATTGTTGGGATGCCACTTGGTTGCCTACATTTCTGGTTTACTGAACTGACCCCATGATAATGACATATATGCTGTTATATTCAGTGCAATGTGTTATACTAGGTTGTGTCTTTACTGCATATATTTGCAGTGACTATTCAACAGATCAAATGACTAGTAGTATATGTGATGTACATGTGAATCAATTTGTTTTGTGGGAGATGCACCCATGGTATAAAATGCCCAGACAGAGTGCCTCTTAGTAACAGGAGTGAAGTTTTAAAGTGGTTAATGCAAAGTATAAAAAGTTAGCACACTGAGCTGCTCTGTGAAATGCTGAGTATTTGGAAGTGTGTAATTACAATTAGCATGTCATCCCCCCTTCCTGGATGTGTACAGAGAACAACATTCTCCCATGTAGGTTTCCCAAAGAGAGATACAAAGACGAGAAGCCAAGCAAATTTAATACAAGACAGCCAAGCAGAAGATGTCTGCAAGGTAGAAAGCTAGGAAATAAGTAGTGAGTGACACTTGCCAAAGGATTTGCCAAACCATAGACTTATTAGGGCTTAGAAGAAGCATGTAAGAAATTTCAGTCTGCTCTGCAGTAGTTGCAGAGGCGTAGGAAGGGGGGGGGCGGGGGGGCGGTCTGCCCCGGGCGGCACAATGCGGGGGGCGGGTCGCCGGCGGCACAGAATTTTTGTTTAGGGAACCTGTTCGCATCTCGGCTTCAGAAAAATGGCCGCCGCGATCTCCATCTGCGCACGCGCGGCATCCCGCGGCCATTTTCCTGAAGCCCCGGGCAGCAGAGCACTCTATCTGCGCACGCGCGGCCTCAGGAAGATGGCCGCCCCCACCGATAACCAGAGAGAGCAGTTTGTTTTTTTTATTGAGAGCGGCGATCCGGGGGGCCCGGGGCAGGAAGCTGGACACAGGGGGGCAGAAAGCTGGACACTGGGGGGCAGAAAGCTGGACACAGTGGGGCAGGAAGCTGGACACAGGGGGGCAGGAAGCTGGACACGGGGGCAGAAAGCTGGACACGGGGGCAGAAAGGACATTGGGGCAGAACGCTGGACACTGGGGCAGAACGCTGGACACTGGGGCAGAAAGCTGGACACTGGGACAGAAAGCTGGACACTGGGGCAGAAAGCTGGACACTGGGGCAGAAAGCTGGACACTGGGGAAGAAAGCTGGACACAGTGGGGCAGGAAGCTGGACACAGGGGGGCAGGAAGCTGGACACGGGGGCAGAAAGCTGGACACAGGGGGGCAGAAAGCTGGACACGGGGGCAGAAAGGACATTGGGGCAGAACGCTGGACACTGGGGCAGAACGCTGGACACTGGGGCAGAACGCTGGACACTGGGGCAGAAAGCTGGACACGGGCAGAAAGCTGGACACTGGGGCAGAAAGCTGGACACTGGGGCAGAAAGCTGGACACTGGGGCAGAAAGCTGAAACGGGGCATGATTGGAGACACAGGGGTCAGGATGACAGACATGGCGTCATGACTGGAGACACTGGAGGCAGGATTGGAGACAGATGGGGCAGGATCATGGGGCAGGATGGATACGATGGAGACAGATGGGGCAGGATGGGGAGATCATATGGGGCAGAATGGATACTCATTAGGGCAGGATGGGAAAACATATGGCTGAAGCCAGGAATGAGACACACGGGGGCCAGGATGGCGAATATTATTACCATAGGGGCTAATTAAGGGATATTATTACTGCAGTGATGTATTTATTTTATTTTTTGAGTATACTGTTTTAAATGGTGGGGCGGTCCTATTACTGTGCAGAGTGACACTATGTCGCCTTCTTCATGTGGTGTAATGTAGAAGTTGGGAAAATTAAGTAATGTGTGATGCAAGTGGAACTCGAGATAACTGTGTTATTTCCTGCAGAGACGAGTCCTGGCTGGATAAAGTGATGGCGGTCTGTGCGGGATGAAAGATGAAGGACTTCACCTAGAGACGTCACTGGTGAGTCAGTGTGTTACCTATACACTGACACTATACACTGTATACTATATACTGAGGTCCTGTCTATGTCACCGGTGATCACTGTATTACCTATACACAGACGCTGCATACTAAGTACAGATCTCCTGCGTATAATGGCACTTATGGTGATAGTATTGTGGGGTTTTTTTATTATTGATCAGTATTGTAGTATTCAGTCACTATGTGGTGGTAATATGTGGTCTGGTCATGATGTTGTGGTGTTTGTTCCTTGTATTTGATATTATTCGATCACTGTGGTGGTAATGTCATCTGGTCATGGTGTGGCGATATTTGTGCCTTGTAGATAGTATTATAGGTCACTGTGGTGATATGGTGTCTGGTCTGTCTATTGAACATCAGCTGAGTGAAGAAATAGAGTTTTGTTTCTGTGCGTGTTGTCCTGACTATTTTTGGTAACCTTTGTGTGTATTGAGCCCAGGGGGGGCGCCAAACTCGGGAACAGCCCCGGGCGGCAAAAGCTCTAGCTACGCCTCTGAGTAGTTGTTATCTTTCCCAGGTGAAAGAGATTAACCCAAGTGAATGAGAGGGGCACTATTACAGAACCTTTAAGGACAAGGATTGCCACCAGTGAAGCTAGAGAGACTTATGTCTCTGAGTGGTGAATGAAGAGCGTGTACACTGATAGCACAAAGTTTGCAACTGCTGAGGGGAGCACAGCTTTTTTTCTGACTGTGTTGCTTGCCACAAAAGTAGTGTTGGAATGCTAAGTTTCAGTGTGAAGAGAAGTTCCATAACAGACATCCTGAGTTATATGTCTGTGCATGAGTAACTGTGACACTGCTGCCAAGAGATATGACCATGAGAAGGGGATGTGACCAGCAATGTGTATATGTGCTGTTCAGCATTGTGAAGAAAAGCATTTCTAAGTGAAGGATGAGCTGCTGAGGTGTTTGTCAGCAGACTATCATAAGCACAAGCAAAGTGTCACCAGTGTTAGATAATTATTGTATACTAACAATCTAACTCCGTTCAAGCCTGTTGCCTTTTAATAAGATTTTCTAACCATCAATCATTTTGTCTTCCAGTGAGAAAAAACATTTGAACTGTTACTGGAACCATCTGTATTTCCTTTGCCATCCCAAAGTTCGCATCCACCATGTCCATCAAGGGTCTATATATCCATACTACTTAAGTACTTTGTACATAGGACGATGGTGAATCACATCTTTTGTGTAGACTTTAAAATTATCATTTGTCAGCAATACATTGCTCCATGTGAATAGGGATGTATGACGACAATCATGAAACCGTACCCTTATGAAATAGGCCTATTGCTCATCTTTATACAGTGCTAAGGAATATGATGCTGTTTTATACTATAAATTAAAACAATAAATTAATTATACTTTCATAGCCTACAGTAAGGATGGATCATTAAAGTGGGTTGTTTGGCCTGAAACTAAAGCCTGCAGTCACTCTATTTGACTGCAGACTTGTGAATCTTCACATCTCACACACTGCATGCTGTGAAGATTCTTCTGTGGTGGCGCTATGAGAGGAGGGGATGTGACTGCAAGTATGTGATTTGCATACATATGGTCACATGCCAACTAGACTGTATCCAGCCTCACTTGATGCAAGTGTATTGAGTAAGGCTTGATACAATCTAGTCGGAATGTGGCGGGTAGTAGGCAAATGCCATACTTTCGGTCAAATCACAGCTCACTGCCAGCACACAAGAATCCTGACAGCGCACAGTGCGCACAATGTGAAGATTCACAAGTCTGCTGTCACATAGAGTGACTGCAAACTTGTAGTTTCAACAACCCCTATAATCCTTTACTTCTATAGACCCAGATAATAAATGGCTACGCTAAAGTAGATATTTTAGCAAAGCAATGGAGAAATGAAACCAATGCAGCGTATTTTGACCTAACCAGCTTTTACATCTTTTATGACTACTTTTACGCTGAAAACCAGCTCAAATCCATTTTGCTCAGACAAGATAGACTGCAGGTGTCGCATGACACAGCCCATTACAGTCCATGAAGAGGGGAGAAAGAGTAGGGGGGAGGAGCAGGGAGAAGAAACAAGCAGAGGAAGAAATAGAAGCAGAACAATGAACTTGTATCAACTTTTTAACCTCACCCCAGAGCTGAATCACATCCAGACAACTCAGCTCATGTTTACAATGCCCTCCACGCTGCTTCAGATAGTCCCTATGTCCAAAAAAGTGAATGAAGAGCAGGAACCCCTCTCTGTGTGTTGTGCAGTATATGGCAAAGATCAGAGCAGCTAGTCTCCTCCCCGCAGCTCCCAGTGGGTTGCAAATTAGAGATTATACATGTAGATGGGAAAATGCAGTATACAAGTATACAAGTGATGTTATGGAAAAATTTGGGTTGGATAAATTTATCCCTGTGTGTGCTGCGGCCGCTCCCAATAAGACTGAGTATTTTTAGCGCTCAAGGAATGAGACTGAAACATCATTGTGTCGATAACATTCCATCAATACTGATACTTTATTATACATACATAGTTTTTATGATAGCATATAGAAAGGAGTTGTTAGGGGTGGTTAGTTAATTACCATATTGTCTAGCTCCTCTGTCATTGGTTATCTAAACATATATGGAATATTGTGATTAATGCTCATATGACTGCTGATTAAGCAACTAAAATGTAGCTCTGCATCTAGGACAAAGTTGAGACATTTGATCAGCAGTTAATACATCTGACACTGTTCCGCTTTTGGGATGGAAAACCCCATACAATCTGTCTGGCTTATATCAGTTCATGTCAGTCATTTTAAACCATTGATTATAATGTATATATTAGCTGTGAGTATATGAGTATTTATGATTATAGAGGAGTATACATGCAAGTGAGATCTACATGATATATATATTTCTATCACAAGCCCCCCTTAGATATCACTTGCCCTAATCCTAGCCTCCTGTCCCAAAGCGCTGCAACTCTTTTGTGCTGTCGGTGAACTGACACAAGCCTAATGCCTGCGCCCCACTCCGTACAGACTTTTCGCAAATGGGCGGTCAGGAGATCTGTCCCTAACGGGGGTTCGTTGCAATCAGTCTCTTAGTCAATAGCATGTGTAGTGAGTGATGTGTAGTCTTTATCAGGTAGGTCATCTATTCGGTCAGGCCACAACATCATTCTGGCTTGGATGTCATTTTCTGGTAGGGGAGCTTTCTTGCAATGCGATGAGTGGATCCAAGTGGGTCTTCCCTCCAGTTCCACAGAGTTTGGTGTCATCAGCAGCACTTGAACAGGACCATCAAATCTGGGATCGAGTGGTGTTCTCCTTACAAACTTTTTCACCAACACCCAGTCTCCTGGCTTCTAGGAATGCATACCGAACACTGAATCTGGATCTGGCAATGAAGAAAAAAACTCGAGAATGGATGTTAGCAAGTTTCTTGGTGAGTTCAATTACATAAACAGACAAAGTATCATATTACATAATCAGCTGCTGAGGGAAAGGATACCCCTAATCTGGGGCTAGACCCAAACAAAATTTCATAGCTTTTCTGGGCCTCTGGAAGCGTGCCTTACACTAAGTAGTGTGATTGGGAGTGTGTAGGCCTAAGTCTGACCCTACTGCTGACTAGATCTCTTGTGTGAGATTTGCTGTGAATGCGGGTCCCTGGTCACTCTCTATCACTTCTGGGACCCCATAGCTGCATATCTCGTCTCTGAGAGTAGCTTCTTTGCAGTAGTCTTTGCTGACTGGTTCCTCACTGGGTAAGCTTCTGGCCATCCTGAGAACATGTCCACGACCACAAAGGCATATTCGAAACCTCCACTTGGCGGCATCTGGATGTGGTCTATCTGGATCCTCTGGAATGGGTACAGTGGTCTGGCAAGACGATGTGTGGGAACTCTCTCCATTCTTCCAGGGTTGCATTTGCCGCAGGTCAGGCAGCTGCTAGTGAACTTGGCTGTTAGGGTGGAGATTTCTGGAGCGAACCAGTAAGCACCAAACGGATCATTCATCTGTGTCTTTAATCTGTGTGTGGGCCCATGTGCCCACTGGACCACCATAGGGTACATGCTTCGTGGTAAACAGGGTTTGTAGTCCATTGCGTATACCCTTCCTTCTTCATGTCTTGCTCTCTTCCGCATCCAGCATTCCTTCTTGTCCTTTGGGGCTTGCCCTTGCAGCTTTTTGAGCAGATCACAGGATGTCATTTGGTCAGGTTTCTTGTCTTCAGTCGTCATGTAGTAGCCGTCCGGCTCTACGACCTCTTCCACTTTTCCATATTGTCTTCCCTTGACTGCTTCTTTGGCTGCCATATCAGCCATGTTGTTGCCTCGTGCCTCTACTGTGTTCAGTTTTCCATGCGCTTTGACTTTTAGTACTGCCACCACTTTTGGAAGTTGAAGTGCGTTCAGCAGGTCCTTAATGGCTCCATGATGCTTCACGGTTGTTCCGCTTGCTGTGATGAAGTCCCTTGCAGCCCAGATGGGTCCGAAGTCGTGTGCTATGCCATGCGAGTACCTTGAATCGGTATACATTTTCTCAGTCTTGTCTCCCGCCATCTGGTAGGCCTTCATCAGCGCTATCAGTTCTGCTTCCTGGGCTGACAGACTGGGCGGCAGACTTCTGGACCACAGGATCTCTTGATTGCTGGTCACTGCACATCCCGTGTGGAATCTTCCTTCCTCATCTGCAAATCTGGAGCCATCCACATAGAGGATCAACTCTGGGTTGGTCAGTGGCTCTTCTGCCACCTCGGGTAGTCCTTCTGTTTCCTGTTGCTGATGCTGAAGCAATCATGGTCATCCGTCCGGAGCACTTTTTATCTGAGGGTCCATATCTGTATCCCCCCTTGGGAGTGGGAGTAGAGTGGACGGGTTGAGGACTGTGCATCTGGAGATGGTGACATTGTCGGGCAGGAGTAGAGAGCACTGGAGGCCAAGATGCCTGGCGGTGGAGAGATGTTTTAGCTGGGTTTGGTTGAGGATTGCTGAGATGTCATGCAGAGCCAGGATTTCCAATGGTTTTTCCACTGATGTCAGTAGTCCTGTCCAGGAGGGTGTGTGCTGCAACTACTGCTCTCAAGCGGGAGGAAGAGGCTCCCCTTGCAACTGGATCCAGGCGAGCTGAAAAGTAGTCCAAAAGTCTCTGCTTTCCCCCCTGAAGCTGTGTCAGGACTCCAGTAGCAAGGCCTTCTTTTCTCATCAAGTAGAGACAGAATGGCTTCTCGTAGTCTGATAGGCCTATTGCTGGCGCTGAGACTACAGAGCCTTTTAACTTCTTGAACGAACTGAAGGCCACATCTGTCTGGAGGAACGGGGTCACGCTGACGTATTCACACAGAGGCTGCATTAGGAAATGAGGCATCAGGGATCCAGGCTCTGCAATACGAAACTAGACCAAGGAAGGCCTGTAGCACCTTTTGAGTTGTTGGAGGAACCATCTTCACTTCTCCACTGTGGTCTTCCGGTCATCTGTCAGGTGTTTCGTCTGGTGAGCAATACAGTGTCTCTGGAACGTAACTCGCTTCAGACACCAATGGACTTTGTTCTTTGAGGTCTTGCAGTGCTGCTCCGCCAGGTAGAGTAAGAGGTACAAGGAATGAACTTTACACGTGTCAAAGTCAATTGCACGAAGGAGTAGATTTTCCACGTATTGTAGCAGGGTTACTTCTGCATGTTCTGCGACCCAGTTGGTGAGGACTGTGGACATTGCTTTGGTGAACTGTGAAGGGCTGTTCTGGGCCCTCTGTGGCATCACTGTCCATGTGTGGTGTCCCCCCTGGTGCATTGAGGCAAACAGGAACTGGTCTTCCGGATGAAGGGGAACACTGGAGAAAGCATTAGCCAGGTCGGTCACTGTGAACACTTTTTCTGTGGCAGGCACATTTGAGAGCAGAGTGTGCGGATTCGGCACAATTGGAGTTTCAAACACTGTGACGTCATTCACAGCTCTCAGGTCATGTACCATTCTGAACTTGGCTGGCTCTCATTTTACAGTCTTTTTCTTGACCGGGAAAAGCGGGGTATTGCAAGGCGATGTGCAAGGAACAATGATTCCTATTTCCAGGTAGACCTTCAGTTGGTCAGAGGCAGCTTGACTCTAGGCCTGGCCTGGGCCTTACGAGGGTACAGGGTATCTGGCTTGAGTGATACCCGTACTGGGGCAACTTGAGGTTTTCTCACGTACTGAGGTCCCTTAAACCATAGACTTTCTGGTACTACATCCAGTACCTCCTTGGGTAGGCCTCATCGGTTGTTTAGTGTTCTTGTAGGGCTGCCAGCATGACTCTTCTTGGGTCAGGGATGAAGAAAGTGTCACAGACCCATTTTCCTGGAACACTGTGGTTGCCTTCAGCTTCTGCAGTAGGTTCGCTCCCAACAGGTTGAGTGGAAGATCCTTGACACCACAAACTGGGACAGGATAGAGTGTCCTGGCTGAGTGCACACGCTCAGTGGCTTTGTAAGCTGAGAATGTCTGACTTGACCATCAATGCCCATGCGAGACACAGAGGATTCTGATAGGCAGGTGGGATCAGCGAGTTCCACAGGTGTCGTCACACTTCTGGCTGCACCACGTTGGATCTGACAACGCCATCCATTTTAAGGGTAATTTGAGGTATTGGTCTTGCAGATGAAGTTTTACATGTCAGGAGCGTAGTGTCTTGCGGACCTGGCTTGCTTGCCTCTGTCCTATGGACGGGGTACTTCACTGCTTTCTGCACTTCCTCCTTGACCTGTTTCTCTGGACCAACTCTTGGGTTGCATGGGTCCAGTCTCTTCGGGGGCGTGGGTGCTTTGCACTGGTTATGGAAATGGCCAAACTCTGAAAAATGATTTTTTAGTGGGCACCACCACACAATTTCTATTGTTAATACTAATCTGGGATCACTACTCTGCATGTAGAGCAATTATGCAACAACCATTTAGAGAACTAGATACATGCATATACGTGTAGGATCACCACACAAACCACTAATAATTCAAAAGATATAAGTTTTATTGTACACCAAACTAGACAATACACACTTTTTAAAAACATTTAAAAACTATGCCACGTTGAAAAGTATTAGATCCATATAATACAATGTTGCACAACAGCATACATAGCGTATAAAGATTTTTTAGTAACAATATTAAATGCCCAACTGTTTCAAAATACCCCTATAGTGGAGCTCCACTGAGAAATATAAACTCCCTATCAGCAATGCACTAAATGTATAGATAGACCATTCGGTGTGGATTTTCAATGGTCAAATGGAGGGAGAGGCAGTCCAAAAGGTGCAAAAATACAGGCAGCCCATAATATTTTCCCCCATACC